>NC_087206.1:81870353-81880353 GCF_015104395.2 Macrobrachium nipponense
AATTTTTGTAAAAAAATTACCTTTTATGGATCATTAAAATCGCTAAGAAATGTAGATTTCTGATCATTTAAATCATAAGCTATAGATTTATGATAATTAGCATCGCAAAGAATATAACTTTATAAATCATTAAATCGCTAAGAATATAGATTTATGAATCATTAAATCTCTAAGAATATAACTTTATGGATCATTAAATCGCTAAGAATGTAGATTTATGAATCATTAAATCACTAAGCATATAGATTTATGAATAATTACATCGCTAAGAATATAACTTTATGAATCAGTAAATCGCTAAGAATATAGATTTGTGAATCATTAAAATGCTAAGAATATAGATTTATGAATCATTAAATCACTGAGAATATAGATTAGATTTATGAATAATTAAATTGCTAAGAGTGTAAATTTATGGATCATAAAATCGCTTAGAATATAGATTTTTTAATCATTAAATCGCTAAGAACATAACTATGAATCATTAAATCACTAAGAATATATATTTATGAACCAAAAAATCGCTAAGAATATAGATTTATGAATCATTAAATCACTATGAATATAGATTTTTGAACCAAAAAATCGCTAAGAATATAGATTTATGAATTATTAAATCGCTAAGAATATATCTTAATGAATCATTAAATCGCTAAGAGTATAACTTTATGACATGTTAGCTCCCAAAGTACATTTTTTACTATGCTATTTTAGATTTCTTATTTTTGATCTTTTCAAGAGCAATAATACATTTTTGTGTGGTTACTTCAAGCTAAAATCCATTGCATTCAGTATTTTGCAATTGCATCGTGAACAGGGATTTTGTATCATTAAAAGTGGAGGTCAATATCCGTAGACTATTCCTGTTGCACAATTTGGAAATTGCAATCCGAATATATTACTTTGGGTTTTATGAAGTAGCATTATCGAAACAAAACTGTTATATTTCACAAAGATATCGTTTCCGTTATTTCCTGTTCTTATTGTATACTGAACTCTATAAAATAATTTTTTTTCAGATTAATATTTATATGACTGAATTATAACATTTACTTTCTATTTAGTTCATTTTGAATGGACTGAAAACACACTGCTTGTGGTATAATTTTTTCTTAAGAATTATATTCAGTTACTTCCGGGAACTTTTTATATCTTCGTGATTGACCAAATTCCTTTGGGAGGTTTCATCATTTTCTAGATCAAAACCGAATTGGGTTTACTAAATTTAAAGGTGAATTCCTTGAGTAGTGTCAATTGCTCTAACTGTGTTGCTATTAATTCAGAGGATGCTGTAGAAAGGACCGAGGTAATGATAAATTCGGTAAGTGTTATAAGTTAATCATTATGATCGAGTCGCGAAGAGGTTCTTGCAAGTATTGAATATAACAGGTGTTACCACGGTGTCTATTTTTAATTTTTAGGACATAGTATGTATGTATATATGTATGTATGTATATATACACATATACATATGTATACACATATATAATGTGTGTGTGTATGTGCACATATACGTATGATATACATGTACATATGAGTACCTGTGCTACACATTTGCATACGAGTACACCATATTTCGTGAAGTTTTAGTGAGCAGTAATTTTTTGTTAATATTTAATTTGCTGAAGTGAAGTTGAAAGGCGTAACAAAAAAAAGTTAGAAAGTTATCTATTAGTTAACGTTTGTTATTTATTACATTCTTCAAGTACATGCTAAATTCGATACGATGTGGATTTAATAAAGAGAATTGGAATTGCTACAGCATTTCCACTTTCCCGTTGCTTTCAGGGTAATTAGTGTTATGTACATCGCGTGTCTGAGAAATAGACTTGGGCTCTCGTGTTGCAAGTAACTTGGAAGATGCATCGATAATTATTTGTAATTAGTCAATTTACAAGACGTACTATCATACAGGTGTATGTTGTCATAGCATAATGAACATCCTAAGTGTGAAATCTTTATGGAAATATTATCACCATGTCTTGATTTATTAGTTTATTTATTTATGTATTACTTAATTTGCATACTGCTAAAAGCTTTGAGTTTTCTTCATTTGACGCCTGGCGGTATTTATTCAGTAGCTGCAGATATAAATTTATATTTATACAAGGCATGATGCGACCTCCAGCTTATTGGGGCGGGGTCAAATAGAGTGTTCTTTCACCAGTGACAATTGAAATAAATACTCTATATTTTATTCAAAATAATTTCCATATACCGTTTAACATGCACATTATTATTTTTTTTTTTACATTTTCATTATAATAAATAAATCATAAATATCCTATCATAAAACTCCTGCATCTTTAACTCAACGCGAAATACCTTTTTTCAGACCTTTTTAGGCTTTCCTACCCCGCCCCCGCTCCCCCTCCCGACCCCCGCCCCCCGCAACAAGAACAACAACAACAACAAAGTAGGTTGTAGGCTTACTCCCCGAGTAAGCTAAAAGTTTTGGCATTTTTCCTGAAATGGTGAAACCGAGGTATTTTTCCTAATACTAGATCTTATTAATGGAAATATAAATTTTTTAAGTTATGTTTTTGTTTAGCTAACTGTTCAAAATATTACTTCTGCTAATATAGTAGTATCTAATTTACCAAATTATTTACTCATATCAGCACATTATACGCAGTCTCTTTTGAAGATATTTATATTCACGCATCTATTTCGCGAATAGATAATATTTAAATGCCAGTAATGCATTAATATATTAAGGAACAATTTATTTTCACGACATTTTATTCATCATCAAATTCGGAATCATCATTCCAAGAGATACATTACCTAAATCATCAGCATAATTAATGAAAGATGGTAATCCAGACGGATCTATGTCTAAAAGAGTCTTGTATTTAAATGTGCATGACTGATTATCAGTTTAAAACGTTTTCACTGACTCGGGGAGTAAGCTCACAAACTATTTTGTTGCTGTTGTTGTGGTTATTGTTGTTGTTGTTGTTGTTTTTTGCTGTTGTTGTGCTTGTTGGGGGCTAGGAAAGGTCTATCGATAAGCCTAGAAATGTCTTATAAAGGTGTTTAGCGTTGAGTTAAAGATACGGGAACTTTAGGATAGGATATTTATGATTTATTTATTAGACTGAAAATGTAAAAAAATAAATAATGTCCGTGTTAAACATTACAGAAAAATATTTCTAATAAAATGTAACGTATTTATTTTAATTTTCGTTGGTGAAACAAGGATCTATTTGACCATTGATTTTAGCATGCGTCCTGAGTAAGCTGGAGATTGGGATCACGCCTTGTTAGTTTTCACCACAAAGAAAACTTTTGAGATAGCTTTCTCTGTCCCTCCGCACTTTTTCTGTCCGCCCTCAGATCTTAAAAACTACAGAGGCTAGAAGGATGCAAATTGGTATGTTGATCATCAAACATACCAAATTGCAGCCCTCTAGCCTCAGTAGTTTTTATTCTATTTAAGGCTAAATCTAGCCATGATCGTGCGTTTGGAACCACAACAACACAGGCCACCACTGCTGGCTGTAAGTTTCATGGGACGTGGCCGAGAGTTTAATACAGCCTCAAGCTTTACGGAAAACTTTAATACAGCATCAACGCTTTACAGAAAACTTTAATACAGCATCAACGCTTTACAGAAAACTTTAATACAGCATCAACGCTTTACAGAAAACTTGATTGCGCTGAAGAAACTTCAGCGCATTTTGTACTAGTTTTATTTTACAGCGAAAGTTGTACAGGAAATAGACCGTATCAAGTTTGAATGGTGAATTGAGATCGAGTTGAAAAGAACAACAGCAAGGGAGAAAAATGGTGGCATTCAATTGAAAGAAGATATTTCACGATAGAGGAAAAATGAAGAAAAATACAGTCCATTTCTGTAACTTACGCTGTACCGTTACAACGTAGACTGCGTGATATGTTGAGGGAAATGGAGAGAACTGTTATGCTATAGAGGGTTAGAACAAAATTGGTCCATCAATACCGACGATAGGGTTGGGGTGCTGCTCTCTCTCTCTCTCTCTCTCTCTCTCTCTCTCTCTCTCTCTCTCTCTCTGTGACGGTATTTTCTCCTCAGCAAACTGTAAGCCAGTTCTCGTGATATCATCATCAGTACGCCTCTCTCTCTCTCTCTCTCTCTCATAAAGAACTCAGTATGAAACCTATTAGAATTTAAGTCTTGAAGAAAAGAAGATAAAAGACAAACGCTTACTCCCTCTGATCATTTCCTTAATATTTAGATAAGTGTTATTAGAAATAGAGATTCATTGGTCTTTAGACTTTCCTAATGAAGAATTACAAAGCTTTTCTATGTCCAGTTTGGTTTAATATTGCTTTTATAAAGTTTTCCTTTTGTTTTGATTTGCGAAAGTTTTCAAAATAATTCAAACATTGTGTGGGTATTTGTCATGATTGAGAGCAAAGAAATAGTTTGTAAAACAGAGAGAGAGAGAGAGAGAGAGAGAGAGAGAGAGAGAGAGAGAGAGAGAGAGAGACTAACAATATTCTAAGAACCTTGGTACCTAGTTTACCTTAACAAGTAAAGTAGAAACAGTACCTTGCAATATTTATCACATTATCCGTTCCCTTATTTTTATCCCCTATCCTTATCTCCCGTCCGTTCCCCTATCCCTATCCCCTATCCATTCCCTATATTTATCACCAATCCGCTCCCTTATCTTTATCCTCTATCCTTATCTCCTATACTTGTCCCCTGTCTATTCCCATATCCTCTATACATTCCCCTATCCTTATCCATCCATGGCCTTATCCTTACCTCCTATCCATTTTCCTTATTCCCTATACATACCATTCCCTTATCCCTTATATCCCTTGCACAAAAAATGAGACAAACTCTGTCGTATCCAGTTCTCGTCACCGGCGGGATCCCAGTGGGTCTCTCCCACTGGAGAAACATGAGCGGAAAAGAAAACAAGAGAGAGAGAGAGAGAGAGAGAGAGAGAGAGAGAGAGAGAGAAGAATTCGGAATGATTTTGTTTTCTTTCCCCTTGATTTGTGTGTCCTTTCAGGTAGAGAGAGAGAGAGAGACTGAGACGGAGCGGTGGGTTTCGTTGGATGGGGGTATGTTTTTCCCCGATTTGATTACGTTGGGATCTTGCAGTGTATGTAGTTGTTTATTATTTATATATATGTATATATATATATATATATATATATATATATGTATATATATCATATATAATATATATATATATATATATATATATATCTATATATATATATATATATATATATATATATATATATATATAGATATAGCTATATATGTATATATAGCTATATATATATATATATATATATATATATATGTATATATATATATATCTATATATATATATATATAGTATACTATATACATATATATATATATATGTATATATATATATATATATATATATATATATCTATATATATATATAATATATATATATATTGTGTGTGTGTGTGTAATAGGAATTACTTCATTTGGTTAATAGGGAGAAGATATTTTTCTGGTAATTTTTCTTGAATGACTAACCTTGTCAACAATTCGATGTGTTATGAGTTGAAAGAGTTTCTCCATCATTAAACACTTCTCTGATGTTGCCCGATCCCACTTCATTACTCAAGCGAGTGTCATTCTCCTCAGATTCCAAAAAATAAGGAGTTTGTAGCAAATTTCAGGAAGTCAAAGTACTGGAGAATTATTGAAAAAATTAAGTGTAAATGTGTGTCCGAGGACATCTGAAGCTACAACAAGGCCAAGACTGTTTTGCGTAAAGCTTACTCTAGGGTTAAAGAGAGAGAGAGAGAGGACGAGAGAGAGAGAGAGAGAGGAGAGAGGAGGGGAGAAGAGAGAGGGAGAGAGAGAGAGTAGAGAGAGAGAGAGAGAGTAAAAATGAAACAGAATCTCCACTTAAAAGACAAAAGCGTCTGTCATAGGAAATCTGAGAGAGAGAGAGAGAGAGAGAGAGAGAGACATTAAAAATAAGTAGAATTTCACGTAAGACAAAAGCGTGACAGAGGAAATCTGAAGTTGAAGCCAAGACTATTCTACATAAAACTTACTCTGGACAGAGAGAGAGAGAGAGAGAGAGAGAGAGAGAAGAGAGAGAGATTAAAAATGAAACAGAAATTCCACTTAACAGACAACAACGTATCAAAGAAAATATGCAGTTAAAGCCAAGACTGTTCTGCATAAAGCGTATTCCAGGCTGAGAAAGGGAGGGTGGGGTGGCGGGGGTTGAGAGGGGGGGGGGGGGGGGTAGGGGGGGGGTGGGGGGAGGGGGGGATAGCGTGGTGGATTTGTTTGATTGGATGGAATGTATTTCGAAATTGTGAATATGCAGATTATACTGAGGATATATTTGGCACAAAGTCTTTGAAAGCTGAGGTGGTCAGGTCTATCAAGCAATTCTGTTTTATGAAATACGTTGCAATTTTTGGGTGCTGTTGAGGCTGGTCCTCACTAATTAACGCAATGGTATATGTTCTTATTTTCTGTAATAATAATCAGGATGATACTAATAATATACAATAATAATAACTGTGTCATTAATAATAATGTTATATTTGTATGCATCTAGGCTCCACAAATGTCAGTTACAAATGCCCTACTAGTAGGTTAACCCCATTAAAGCAGTCCTTTATGGTAATTGAGATGTGTCTCAGTTTTTTACAGATTTATTAATATGAAGAACAGATTAAAAAGTCTTAGCATCTTATTCATACTCCGATCCCAATAACT
The DNA here is from genome assembly GCF_015104395.2 of Macrobrachium nipponense. Taxonomy (NCBI): domain Eukaryota; kingdom Metazoa; phylum Arthropoda; class Malacostraca; order Decapoda; family Palaemonidae; genus Macrobrachium; species Macrobrachium nipponense. The sequence goes on from NC_087206.1 coordinate 81,877,081, forward strand.
CTGAGTAATACTTGAATCGTATGAGGTCTTTCAAAAACACCGATCCTCTGCTAGTATTCAACGTCACTCGCAAATAATGACTTCGGAATCAGTTGGGGAGAGGTTTGTATGATTATGTTAAAAAACAGGGTAAAATACAGTTAATAGGAAGGAAATAGATGGACTCTGAATAAGTAATGAACTATAAGGAAGGATGGTCTCTCATTGAATCATCAATATCATCATTAGCTAGTACATTGTTTGAAGGTTTGAAGATTTTACTCCCGTTTATTGAGTAGAATGGTAAAGTTCTTGATCACCCTTTTTGTTTCATATATACATACATACATACATACATACATCATACATACATACATACATACAACATACATACATACATACACAGAAGCAGCTCACTTCCTACGCTATCTGAATTTTATGCCGTGGAGGGAACTATCAATAGAGATTCATTAACTCCAAGAATCAAAAATTAAGTTTTTTTTTTTTAACAACATTTTAATCCAATCCCGCCCCTTTTCCATCCCACTGATTTAAACGCTCCCCGAATATCTCTCTCTCTCTCTCTCTCTCTCTCTCTCTCTCTCTCTCTCTCTCTCTCTCTAACGCTCGCCCCCTCCTTTCAACCTCGTCTCGCTTTCACGTGCATCTTAATCTTCAAATATATGTTCCATTTTTTCCACCGTTCCCCATCTCTCCCTTTGACATCCCAGTCGGTTGGGGAAAAGGCTAAATGGAATGACCTATTTTTGTTAAGAGGAGAAAAGGCTGTTGATGCTACTCTAAAGTAGCAGGAAGTTTTTTTTTCTATGCAGATATGTGGACAAAGATAATGAATAGTCACTTCAGAACGACAGACTCTGGAGAGAAAGGTATTTGAGTGATAAAGGCATTTCATATAATCTCTTTCTCCCGTCTAATTTTCCACCATCTCCTGACAATTGCTTCTTAGAGCAACTGCGAGGTTCTCCTCCTGCTCCTAGTTTCTCGCTGGACGAGTGGTTTTCGCGCTCGGCTGCCAATCCGGTGGTCTGAAGTTCGAATCCCTGCTCTGCCAACGCGGAATCAGAGGAATTTATTTCTGGTGATAGAAATTCATTTCTCGATCTAGTGTGGTTCGGATCCCACAATAAGCTGTAGGTCCCGTTGCTAGGTGACCAATTGGTTCCTAGCCACGTAAAAATATCTAATCCTTCGGGCCAGCCCTGGGAGAGCTGTTAATCAGCTCAGTGGTCTGGTAAAACTAAGATGTACTTAAAATTTTTCCTCCTGTTGCTCCTTTCAAACCTTCTCCCTGTGTCAATAAGCTTGTAAATAAACTTCTGTTCTGTTTGAGTTTCTTTTTATATTCGTATCCCGTGTTTCAATTGTTGATGTTGAATCCATTTTTTTTATTGTAATAAAGAACCTGACCGGATCTCGATCCGTAACACCTCTCAGCGCTGAATGGCCTCGTAGGTCCCAGTGCTTGGCCTTTGGCCTAAATTCTGAATTCTGTTTTATAAGGCCTTCATAGGCCTACCTGCCATATTGACCTTGTATTTTCCTGGGTGTACTTCCTCCTTTTCCATTCTATTAAGTCACATCTAAAAGTCTATCCTTATGAAGAAGCTTTACTTCCACTGCCATCTTCATAATCTAATGAACTGAGGGTAATGAAGATTTGGGTGTTGTTATCACTGATCAAGAATGCCAAATCAGAAGTAACCTAGTTATTCAGGACTTAATGCAATATAAACTCATTTACTTAGTTATGTCATTGTTCTTTTCTCATTTAGACTTGGTAGTAAGTCTGTCAACTTGCGTTTCAAAACATGAAGTCTTTAAGTACTTAACGTCACAAAATGCCAAACGAGATTTTCTGAGAACGGTTTTTAAAAAGGTTTGATCTCGTGTCCTTTAAAGCTCATATTTTTCTCTCGAGTTGGGAATTCGCTTATCTCATGTTGACGAGGATTTCTTACCTTTAGTGTTTGGTGCCATCAATTCACTGATTTTGTGTACTTAGAGAGAGAGAGAGAGAGAGAGAGAGAAGCTCAGGAAAGAACACTTGAAATGGTTTGGTCATGTCATGAGGAGAGAAGAGGGTTATGAACATGGAGGTGGAGGGCAGAAGAGGGAAGGGAAGGTCAAAGTTCAGGTGGAAAGATAAATTATTGAATGACATAAGGAAAAAAGGGTCTTAGAGAACAAGATGTACAGGACAAAGGAAGATGGAGGAGGCTGACTAGAAACTGCGACCCCATATAGAAATGGGAAAAGCTGAAGGCAAAGAAGAAGAAGAAGAAGAGGAGAGATAGAGAGAGAGAGAGAGAGAGAGATGCAAAAGGTGTGTTGTGTTCTAGCATCAGGTTTAATACTACTTAGTATTCTAGGAGTTTTGTCTTGGCCACAACTCAATGAGGAATAGTTTGCCCCGTGCAGTTGTGGAATCCTCTGATCTCCAAATATTTAAGCAGGGAGCAAATTCATTCCCTGCTTTCTGCTTCTGCTGACGTCTCCTGAATTTCAGGGGTATTGGGTATATTTTCTCTTCCCTTATATATATTTGTTTATTTATCCCTATTCCCATAACTTTCCTCTCTCTCTCTCTCTCTCTCTCGCTCTCTCTCTCTCTCTCTCTCTCTCCTCCTATCTATCTCTCTCTCTCCTCTTTTATTATATATATATATATATATATATATATATATATATATATATATATATATATATTTATTAATTATATTATTATATTATTATTATTATTATATTATTATTATTATTATTATTAATTATTATTATTATTATTGAAGCAAATAGCTAGATATAGTCTCAATTGAAGTAGTTCAAAGTATATCATTTTCTGAGAAATTTTATCGTACCGTTTTGATGTTGGCCTATTTTATTACAATAAAGGTGAATTGGTGAATCTCTCTCTCTCTCTCTCTCTCTCTCTCTCTCTCTCTCTCTCTCTCTCTCTCTCTCTCTCTCTCATCAGGCTGATCATATTCTTTTGGGCTCTTTCGTGTTCATAGTTTTGTTGAAGATTTCAAAAAAAGGGAGAAACGAATTAAAATAAGTCGTAGGCACCTCAGTATAACGATCAGTAAAATTACCTGCGTGTATATAAATTACTCCAAATTCTCTCATACATTATTTAGGTCTATCTCTGCGTGTGGTTCAGAACTTGAGCATAGTGGACGGGGGAAACATTTATCAACAAACCAACCCCTGAAATTTGCAGAGCAAGGCCAAGTATTCAGTGACAATACTGTCGTCTCTTCTGACTGAATCGCT
>NC_087206.1:81882853-81912853 GCF_015104395.2 Macrobrachium nipponense
TTTACTCTAAAATTAACTGGCATCTGACAATACTGCGTGCCACGCATGTAACAATAGAGAACAGGGGAAAAAAGGTATTAAGACTAATGAATTTAAGGGAAATTCAAAGTTACATTTAACTAAGATTATTGTTATGTCACTCAGAAGAATTTTACACAGGAGCTGAAGGCTTTAGCTCTGTGGCACTGAGGTTACGTTAATTAACAAATCAAATAGTGCCACAATGAAAACCCCAGAGAATGTAAATCCCTTTTATGAAGAGCCCGGAATTTAAAGGAATAAAACTCTTGTTCAGTTATCACCAATCATAAAATACTAGTTAACAGCAGCTCTTCATTCTTTCACCCTGGGACTTGGGGTGGACGGCTGCTACCCTGGCACCGTGGAACACTTGAGATGTGGTACACAACTTACGGTGTTCTCAAAATTCTGCAAATTAAGGATGCACTGTAGTTCTCGATCTCAACGCAATTAATGTAAATGGGGAGTTGCGTAAGGCAGAGATGATAAGTAACTTAGCACTATTACGAATTAGGCAGAGAGGATAAGTAACAACACCTGTTACGAGTTAGGTAGAGAGGATAAATAACTTAATACTGTTACGAGTTAGCAATATAAATGAACACTTCTGGATGCAAGTCACAAATATTTTCCGCTTCACTTATTCTCTGAAAGAGATGCATTGAGAGCAGACAGTAATTAAGGAAGGAAAAGAATTGTGCGTTGAACAGATATCAAAACCAAACTGTACCTTGTTCTTTGACAATTGGAGTATTGAAGTAGAGTGCTGGGCACGAGGTAATGAGCTTAGGGGGAGAGAGAAGTCTCGACCCCGGACAGTAAGATGGGGTGTAAGTAACTTGGAAAATTTCACCAGTGTGAACAGGACTGTGTCTGCTAGGTGGATGTCTCTAAGACTCGTTTCTCCAGCCGTCTCTTGTTTGTCACATCTTGGCCCCGGCTTTCTTGGGGTGTTGACGGTTGCCTGGAAATGAAATTTTAACGATAGCACCAGGTGTGGAAAAGTACGACAATGGTGTAGGAGAGGTGGGGTTTTGGGGAGAGGAGCAACATAGGCGAATCTGCCGTATCGAATTTTTAAAATCTAGGGAGCGGGCAGATGCGTCTTCCGTACGCCATCTTGGGTGGTCTTGATTTTTGCAAGAAGTGAAAAAAAATATTGTACTTATTTTATTTAAGATTTCTTAAACTGAGGGCTTCACATACATCTCATGTATGGACGTTATATATATATAATTATATTATATTATATATTACATATTCTATATTATGTATAATCCTTTAATTGTGTTGTCCCTGTGTGTGAGCAGTTGGACTTGATCTTTTTGTTCTTAAATTGTAACCATGTATATGCTTGTTTGGAAAGATTACTCATTCTCCAGGTGTGTCAGATTCTAGGTACTAATCTCCTTATAATCCCTATCTGTCACTTATACGACCTTTCCTGTACCCTCAATTTCTCATGTAAGTCAGTTTGTCTGCTAAGTAAATGACATTGAATCGAAAGATCTTGCAGAAACTCCGTTGTTTATCTTTCCTTCTTGGCTTATACCTTTATTTATGGATATATCACGTTCCAAACTTTCGTGATTTTATATATATATATATATATATATATATATATATATATATATATATATATATATATATATATATATATATATATTAGGGCTGTTGCCTCATATAATAAGGCGCCCTATGAGGTAATGTTAGACTTGCGATAATCTTACGCTAAGTCGGTTGGTATTGCACTTCCATATTCATTGGAGTGTCTTGGGGTTTGTAGATCACTTACGAAGTCGGTATTATCTTCTTTGGTTATGACGACGATGTGTTAACCTCATGATGATTCGGCAATGATGTGAGGTTCTAGTAGAAACCACGAAGTACAAAAAATACTTATATTCTCTGAGATTACATGGTGAAGATCAAGTAGGATTGTACAGGTCTTCTAATGACGATAGCTTGATCGCTTCTGCTAATGATGATGGCTAATTCTATTCTACATGATAAAGCTTAGGTAAAGAGGTACAGGTCTGCCAATGATGAGGGCTAACTCTCTTCTGACTACCATCTTGGTTACAAATCATAAAGGAAGCAGACAGTAGCTCGAACATACGAACATACAATCAGATGACATAGTTACTAATCACGTAGGCCGCTTGAGCTATAGGTCACGGTGTTTGTCTCAAGCAGGAAGCTTGGACTAATGTTTCAAAACAAATGAATGAACACAGGTGACGGCACGTCATCTTAGCCTACATACATACTTTATCGTCTCTGGTCTGATCACATTCCTGCAAGCAATCTGGTTGACCTCTTTAGTTTTAGTCTTTTATATACATGGAATAACATTCCATATTTTTATTATGTAATCACTCACATAAAAGCTCGGTCAGCTACCAAAACCAACCACTGAATATTACTCAAGCTTGACTTGCATTTGACTTATAGGAGTGTGATACAGACACTATGTGAATATACTATGTAGATATATAGAAAATACTTATAAGTAAAAAAAAAATTCATGGTGTACACAAATACAGATTCAAGTAATAAGATATAAGACACAATATGCTTATAATGATATTCGTAAATAATAGTGATCACGTGATATATACTGATACAGTTTTTCACTTCATCTCTTTAAGATACATATGCTACAGAAAATACTAATGTACTCTGATAATCGCATAGAATAAAAATTAACATGATAAAAATCCTATTTTAACTGATAAAAATTTCATATATGAATTGATAAAAATTATTAATGTTTATGCTGATTGATTCGTTGATTTTTATGCTAACTGTTATATATCTGCAGTTATTGGTAAGATAAAAGGTAACAGATTGATTATAGGCTACCTGATTTATTTATACATATGTATATAGATTCATATAATTATGATTTAATATATGTGCACTTTAAATAGATTCCTAGTGCGTACATGCAAAGATATATTTCGACTCTGTTATTTATGATCATTTATATATAGATTCCTAGTGCGTACACTCAAAGATATATTTCGACTCTGTTATTTATGATCATTTATATATAGGATACATGATACTTTATATATAGGATACATGACCGAGGTTATAGTACTACACATTTAACTAGCGTTCGAACAACTTTTCGTCCATTACACAGTTCCAGACAACCACCTATAGCCAAATGAAATGGCCAATTCCAAATGGTTAAAACAAGGGGAAAATTTGCCTGGGCGGGGTCCAACGTTCTGTTTTGCGCTCATACTTGTTCTCTGCATCCTAAGCCACACGAATACGTTCACGGTGAATAAAATCATCCCCAGCACGAGTCCTTCGCCAGCAACGTAGAGTTGAATATCCTTCTGGTCGTAATTGTCGGAAGTATGTCCCTTTTGTAGTCGATTTCCGACAGCCGCCGGAGCGTTCCGCATTAAAACGAGATTAACAACGGGATATGGGTGTCGGTCGAAGAAGTCCATGAGAGAAGCTTATTCACTTATGATGGTGCTTATTCCTTTCACATTGTAGGTGGTTGTTACTTGACTGCCGTAGTCCGCAGCGACGAACGATTTTTTGAAGTTGCGATGGGAAACTCTCGTACTGCAGGATACTGTAACCAGGTTCCATTAATCAGCCTGCAAGTGAAATTATACTTGTCACAAGGGCAAAATAAATTCAGAACATCAAATACGGGAGGGAGAGAGCCATTAAGACCAGACTTTACCCACATGAATTCGCTGATATTTTATGGAATTCAAAAGAGTCAGCTGTACAAACTTTTTTATCCATGGCATTAACAATGAGTGAACCTATCCAGGTCTCTGATGACTGTAAAAATATCCATAATTATAAAAAAAAATAAACAGATATCAATACGAATCGCAAAGAAAATTCTATATTACTGGTAGTAAGTTACTAGACAAGAAGTGTGAAACGGAGCTGTTTGTAAGATTGCCAGGCAACATAAGAGTCAAAGAGAATATTAATCATGATTCTGTATTTCTCTATGCTAACTGAAATTAAGTTGTGACAAAATCCGATCCTATGTGCCCCTAACAAAAGGTTCATATTCAATTTTCTCGCGCGCATCCTCTGAGGTTAATTTTTAAAACTTTATTAATAGGCTAGAGATGCAACGAAAGAACCCACTATGTAACTAATTTCTATATAAACTTTGGGTTTTCCAAGAAAATGTGACATTTTCCCATGAATGTGATTTACTTGAATTGTCATAGGCTAATGTTGCAAGTAAATTTTTCATATCCATGACTTGATACTTCTAAATGTCTGTTTACCAATGTCATAAGCTGAATTATTGACTCTAATTGTCTATGAGGTTCAGAAAAAATTAAGTCATTTTGTTGTTATAGAAATTCTATTTGCTTATTTTGTTTATTAATTTTAAAATGATTGCAATTCCTTAACCAAGTTTGCATTGCAATGGGGATAAGAATTGGTTATGGCTATGTATGTCATCATGACCTATGAACCACATGTGAAGTTCATGAGCTAAGCATTCCTTTCTCCAGCCAACCTGCTTTGCATGTGGTTTATTGAGGTTAAAAGGAACAATGCTGAATCGGCAAACGCGACAGGCACCTTCTAGAACTGATGACGTCGTCACCAGCTTAAGAGTTACGTTACTTGCTGTAAAAGATACGACTTTAGTATTTTCAAATGATATATTTTTTTTTTTAATTCTCCACCCACATGAGAAGAATGTCTGAAAAAAAAACAGTACCAAAATTGAACAATATATTAGTTTCATGTTGGAAATCTGCATGATTGTAAATAAATGTAATTATGTTAAATTAGATATTCCTTATTCAAACTAATGAAAAGGGTTTCCATACAAATTTTATATATACTATTTGCCCTGTATAAGATTATTCGCATAAATATACATTTTCACTTCTAGACTTCCTGACTTTAAAATCTCTTTTATTTTATTTTATTTTATTTATTTATTATTTTTTTTTCATTGACTACGAATATAAATCACCGGGACAGACAATATGTCAGTAGGTTTTAATATGTGTTTGAACTTTTAGCTTATTAGTCGTTACTAAAGCGTTAAGTTAGAGTTCAAATCTTTACGCATATATATTTTTGGATATTTAATTAACCTATGGTTACGTTTTGCTTATTGATTTTATCGTGATTCCTTTTTTGTTATAATTTGTAACCCTTCCGACTTCTTACGGAGTGTATTATATCGACTCCACTTGTATCCATATTTATTTTATTTTTTATATTTATTTATTTATATATTTTTTTTATATATATTTGATAAATTAATGGTTGGGTTGAATATGTGGAAAAGTGTTCTAGTGGCGTACCGTATGAGGCTACTTGCGGTATCATTTCTACAGATACAAGATATGAATGATAAAGGTATTAAAAACCGCGAGAACCGCTATAATCCAGTTCGGATCCAATATCACGAGTTGTAACTCGTAAGACATTGACACTTTTTTATTTATTCGTTATTCTACCAAACCGATTGACTTTGGGTGATAAAATATATTATTGGTTTTCTTAATGGAAAGGAATTCACACAACGAGTTAAGGAGATTATTGATTTACACCACCCGAGTCAGATTATCATGTGTTGAATTCCATGTTTACTGATTTAGCACTCATAAATATTCCTAGCGCACTCAATTGCAGTGTTTGTTTGTTTGTTTTTTTTTTCTTTTTCTTTTTAGTGCCATTAATTCTATATAACGTGTCAAGGCGACTATTAACACTAAGAGGTGTTTATTTCCTCTGTCAGACTCGTAACTCTGATAATGATTCTACATGTATTCTTTCAAGGACTGATTTGGCACGTGATAGGCCCTTAAACTGACAGGTGTCTTAGTGTGTCCCTTGTTTTCATGACACGTGTTACAATCAGTTATGTGCTTTTTATATCTGTAAGCATTGTAGGCCAGTAAAACAGTGATTTGGCTTTCTGTGACATAATAGGGAACCCTGGATGACGGAATGCAACCAGTTTAGGACGATTGGTATGAAGAGATTATTACTAATACCTGGTTGTTAGTCATCTGCTGTGTTCTTCGGGTTTTCCTCGTCACGGACCTACATATAATATTACATTTGATTACATTATTCTGATACACATACTTTAAATATACTTTTGCTTTAGGGTTTCTGCTCGAAGTGTTTATTGTTTTGCTTAGCCGCTGACCCTGTTTCCGTTTGAAGTGTTTATTGTTTTGCTTATTGCTGCTGACCCTGTTTCCGTTCGAAGTGTTTATTGTTTTGCTTAGCTGCTGACCCTGTTACCGTTCGAAGTGTTTATTGTTTTGCTTATTGCTGTTGACTCTTGCTTTGTTCAGTTTGTAACAGTTCGGCGCTCCAACCCAGATATTCAATGCTCGCGATCTCTTGGATTAATGAATTTTCTTGTTTAGATACGGTTTTAACAATAGGCACGGATATTTCTATATCTTTTAGTCCAATTAATGGTTCTTTGCAGTATGGTGCGGGATTGCGGGATAATGCGTCAGCTATGATAATTGCTTTCCCAGTTAGATATCTTAACTTGGCTCCAAAGACCTGAATGATCATTTGCCACCAAGTTCTTTTGGGACTGTGATTAAAGCCTTTGAAAAACTCGGTAAGTGACTTATGGTCAGTAAGGATTTTTAACAGGATAGCCGTATATTATGAACTTAAAATGTACTAGTGAGTTAACGATACCTAGCCCTTCCTTGCCTATTACTGCATATTTACTTTCAGAGGGCTTTAGTTTACGTGACTAAAAAGCTATAGGAAAGAACTGTTTATCATATTGCTGAAGTAGTACTCCTCTTACCCCTTGGTCTGAGGCGTCTGTTGCTATAAAAAAAAATTCCTTATTTTAATCAGGGATTTTTTAAGTTAGGTGAGCTACATTATTCCGCTTTTAAGATATCGAACACCTGTTGATGCTTTTCAGACCATAATAAATCTACGCCCTTCTTTGTAAGATCTGTTAAAGGAGCTGTCATGATTGAAGAGTTACATATTTACATACTATTGTAATACCCACTACAGCGCAAAAGTGCTGTATCCCCCTTTTACGTTAATAGGTACCGGAAGTTATGAATAGCCGACACCTTTCCATGGACTACTTTAGACCTTGACTAGACACATAAAACGTAAATAAACATGTTCGGTTTTTAAAAACTCACATGTAGATATTTTACTCTGAGATTATTTGTCTTTGTCTCTGTAGCACTAGCTCTAGTTTATGTGAATGTACTTCTAAGGTATTTAGAAAAGATTATAAGACCAACCATATAAGCATGTAGGGTATCCCCTAAAAGTCTCCAAACACTATATTGTAATTGGGGCGCAACGTAAGCCGGAGGCATACGTAAAAATTGATAATGTCCCCTGAGTGCTGAAAATGGTGTATGAGGTACAATCACTTAGGTAATGGTATCTGGTAAAAGCCTTTAAGTAAGTCCAAGCTGGTGAAAAATTTATTCTAACCTAACAGAGATAAGATGTCGTCGGTACATGGCACTGGAAACTATCGGGAGTCGTTTCCTTGTTTAAGCGACAGAAATCTACGCAGATACGCCAAGTCCGATCTTTTATGGCATGACGTTTGAGGGAAAAATTATATGGGCTTATTTGATTTCCTAATGACTCCTGTTACTAACATTTTTCAACTTCGTCATTTATCTCTATTTTTAAATTTCATTGAGAGTCTATACGAAGGTACGTATATAGCTTTATGTTTGTCCTTAGACCGTATTTTGTGTTAAATTACATCTGTTTTCCCCAGAGATCACTCGCTAGTGGAGAAACTTCCTGGTATTCAGATAAAAGATAAAAAAAAATTTCTGCTGAATCACCTCTGCTTGAATGACTTTACGGATATTACTTTAGATAGAGTATAAGAGAGATTCATTTACGACTGATTTGGCGTGATTAAAAATTAGCAACAATTAAAAAAAATTCTATATTTATATGTATAGGTTTTGTGGATTACTAGATTAACTTGTTGCTGCGAGTCAACCGTGTCTAGGGCTTTGTTCGCGGAAATCGTTATATTTCAGAGTGTCGGGAAGGATTAAAATTTCATTTCCCAGCAAGGTCTTTTTACACGCACTAAGACATTCGAGGGTGCATGCTTCTCGAGATTTTGCATGCAAACTGCGACTGCGGTTGTGGGAGAAGTCTGTTGGGTCGTTGAACAATATCACGATTTATGAGACAATGATTTGTTCCTCTATATAAGTTATTATTTACTTAACTGTCTCTTTTTGTTCAAACGGATTTTAATATGTTTGAAGGTTTATAGAATTTTCCTTTGATAAACACGCCTTATTTTGCAGGAGGTAAGATAATATTTTGTATACCCCTAGATGGATATCTTACAATTACACTAGATACAGATCAATGTTTTTTATAACTATAGAGGTATCTGTAAGCGCTCGCTTATCCGGACTTCTCATTAGGGAAGTTCGAACAACAGACGGTGAGTCCGTAAATACAGGATATTACGTGTACTAAAGGAATAAAACAAGATATTCTAATTTTTACGGCGCATACAGTCGGGCTTAATCCACCACTACTTATAATAACTTATAGTATTAAAAAAAAAAACGAGAACCTGCTCTGATTACTTGATACGGTCGTGAGATGCATAGGAAAGGTCCTTTTTAAATTAAAACGGTATTGGCATAAATGATCCAACATCGTTTTTCCCGCTCTGCTAGAGTCGCTTATTGTGTGGAATGTGCTTTGCTTTGAACACTCGGCAGATTAAACTGACCCTGACCGTCTGACTAGATGACACAGTAACCGAGTTTGCTTTGTTTGATTCTGATATTTAGGGCTACTGTTTACCATTGGCAACGTATTGTGTGTTTTTAGCATTCTGTTGTTGGTTACGTATAAAGCAACGAACGTATGAATGACGAACTATTAGGAACTGAGCGATTACTATTAAGACAAGTTATCTCTACTGCATTCAATATTAACTGTTTGTACTTGCTGTTGTTTACTTCATTCTTTGCTAAAATTTGAAATAGTGAGGGATCCTGGTCAGCGCATTTAGCCTAATGAAAGTTTTTTTTTTACAGACATGTTATTCCTTGCAATCCAGCCGTATTTTTAAAGTTAAGTTGAGTCATTGAGGTTCGATATTTTATGCATATAACTCAAAAAACTCAAGGCTAAAACTGCGATCGGGACTTTGCAAAGGAGCTTTTAATGTTTGACCCAAAATAGTGTTACCTCTAATTTATCCAGATTTGTACGGGTGTTCCACTTGTTTTTTGTGTGTTTTCTTATCACTACTGTGCCTAACGACCCTATCCATGCATCTGTATAAATACAGACGTCCACTGCGTAAACGCATATTCACTGTTTAATATGATTTGTTACGTAAAGGATTAATAATCACCCAAAATGATAAAATTAACATTGTATATGATTATGATATTTCAGTAGAACTTCTGGAAACAGACACTCAAATATAAAAACTCGCAGTAGCGAAATCTCAATGATGTAGATAATTTCTGTAAAAAAGTAAGATTAAGAATGTCTCGTAACTTCAGCCACAGGAATAACGAAATTCGACCTTTAAAGGAAACACTCAAAGTTACTCCAAATGAATAAAAAGGTTGTACTTAACTTGATTTTGTGGGAAGTCACAGTCACAGTGTTCCTTCTGTTTTTAGCGGATGACCTGGTTTGGCTTCAGTTTTCCCCGTGCGTGTTGTTTGGATGATTCGAGCCCTTGAAGATCCGATGCTGCAGACGCGTTCGGTTTGTTTCTTGAAGTGCCGGAAACGCTCAATAACGATGTTTTCTTGAATGATTCTAATGAGAGACGAAGCTTGCGTTGCCGTAGGAAAAAGACACGTCGGGTTTGTTTCTTGAAGTTATTCACTACTGAAATTGCTCACTAGACGATGATAATAAGTTGCTTGAAGAATCTCTTGCTTTCGTCGTCGTTGACTTCTGATGATACGTTATTTATTATTCTGGTTTTTCTTCGGAAGACGTTGAAAAGTTCTTGTTGTTTTCTGAAGTTGCTCACTAAACGATGATACTAAGTTGCTTGAAGAATCTCTTCCTTTCGTCATCGTTGACTTCTGATGATACATTATTTATTATTCTGGTTTTTCTTCGGAAGACGTTGAAGAGTTCTTGTGGTAATCTGCCACCAATATTAGGGCTGTTGCCTCGTATAATAAGGCGCCCTATGAGGTAATGTTAGACTTGCGATAATCTTACGCTAAGTCGGTTGGTATTGCACTTCCATATTCATTGGAGTGTCTTGGGGTTTGTAGATCACTTACGAAGTCGGTATTATCTTTTTTGGTTATGACGACGATGTGTTAAACTCATGATGATTCGGCAATGATGTGAGGTTCTAGTAGAAACCACGAAGTACAAAAAATACTTATATTCTCTGAGATTACATGGTGAAGATCAAGTAGGATTGTACAGGTCTTCTAATAACGATAGCTTGATCGCTTCTGCCAATGATGATGGCTAATTCTATTCTACATGATAAAGCTTAGGTAAAGAGGTACAGGTCTGCCAATGATGAGGGCTAACTCTCTTCTGACTACCATCTTGGTTACAAATCATAAAGGAAGCAGACAGTAGCTCGAACATACGAACATACAATCAGATGACATAGTTACTAATCATGTAGGCCGCTTGAGCTATAGGTCACGGTGTTTGTCTCAAGCAGGACGCTTGGACTAATGTTTCAAAACAAATGAATGAACACAGGTGACAGCACGTCATCTTAGCCTACATACTTTATCGTCTCTGGTCTGATCACATTCCTGCAAGCAATCTGGTTGACCTCTTTAGTTTTAGTCTTTTATATATATGGAATAACATTCCATATTTTTATTATGTAATCACTTACATACTTACATATATATATATATATATATATATATATATATATATATATATATATATATATATATATTATAAATAAGCGAATAGCACAGGAAAATGATAGGCAGAAATCCAACGTCTTAGTAAAGACGAAAGCGCATGGAATTCTGCCTATCACTTTCCTGTGGCATTCGCGTATCAATTAAGTCACGTGCATCTACTGTGATTTTAATATATATATATATTATTATAATATATCTATATCTATATATATATATATATATATATTATTATATATATATATATATGTATATAATATAACTATATATTGTATCTAAGTAATAACATGTATTATATTATATTATTATATAAGGTACATGCAGTGAATAAACTCAATTATGTTTCGTATGCAGATTAACCTATTCAGTTTTGATAAAAGGGATTCCAATAAAAAAAATTTTTTTTATTGAAATGACATTACAATTTTAACCAGAATTTCGTGTTCATTTGCAAAACGGTGTGATATCAGATAACCGAAAATGGATTTGAGGTTACAACGCTGATAACGTTGATAACATCACGGTGTAATTCTAAATGCCAGTTGTATTAGCCCGGTGTAACGAGAGATTATTCCGATGGCAATAACTATTTGTGTAAATAACATTAATCGGTACAATACTCCAATGGAACTGTCGCTTATATGTTACGGTTAATGAGTTTGATTTGACCAATTTAACTTTTTTGTTCTTTGTTTCATTCAATTTTAGTTTTCTGTAAAAGAAAACTGATGGGACGGCTTTGTCTGTCCGTCCGCACTTTTTCTGTCTGCCCTCAGATCTTAAAAGGTACGGAGGCTAGAGGGCTGCAAATTGGTATGTTGATCATTCACCCCCCAGTCATCAAACATACCAAATTGCAGCTTTCTAGCCCCAGTAGTTTTTATTTAATTTAAGGTTAAGGATATCCGTAGATCGTGTGTCTGACAGCTCTTTCCGGGGCGTGCAATGCAGACTTGACCGCATTTGGGGAGCAACTGAGAGCTAGTCGGTGGTAGCTGATAGCTTCATACAGCCTTATACGCTGTACAGAAAACTCGATCGCGCCTAAGAAACTTTCGGTGCCTTTTTTATTTCCTTATGTCATAACCGGTAGTATGTTAAGCTGTTCCAAGTTTAATTAGGGTAAATAGGTAATGATATTTGCTATATCCTTCGCGTGAAGTTTTAGTTGGAAGTAATGAACTTTTTAAAAACACGAATAGAATTTTCATTAATTTTATTAGACCTTCGATTCATTTGCATATGGAGTCACAGGAAATATAGAAATATGTATTTAGATAATAATATTCAAAATTAAATTTGTAAAAAAAATATTCACTGAATATTTTATTTGATATTAACAGGGATGAAACGTAATTTGGAGCGGTAACATTGTATGTAAATGTGCACAAATTGACTGAAAGTTTTATAATTATGCAATGCCCGTACATAAAAGCACGTATACAGTATATTATTGTATAGACACTTATACAGTAGATACAGTTTTGATTACACAGACATTGTTTATATACACTGGCACTTGCACAAACACGATTTACACATATACACACTGAGATACGAGTACATTATATACTACGTATGTGTATATATAAATGTATATATATACATGTATATATACAATATACATTTATTAGGGCTTGTGCCTTGTATGATAAGGCGCCCTATGAGGTAATGTTAGACTAGCGATAATCTTACGCTAAGTCGGTTGGTATTGCACTTCCATCTTCAGTGGAGTGTCTGGGGGTTTGTAGATCACTTACGAAGTCGGTATTATCTTGTTAGTTATTACGACGATGTGTTAAACTCCATGGTGAGAGGTTCTTGTAGAAAACACGAAATATAAAAATATATGTATTCTTCTGAAGTTTTACATGCTGAAGATCAGATATGATTGTACAAGTCTTCTAATAACGATAGCTTGATCGCTTCTGCCAATGATGATGGCTAATCCTATTCCTTTACATGATAAAGCTTAGGTAAAGAGGTACAGGTCTTCTAATGACAATAGCTAACTCTGTTCTGCTCGTCTACCATCTCTGTTACAAGTTATGAAGGAACAGACAGTAGTTCGAACATATGAACATACATACAAATGACATAGTTTCATACGAACACATAATCAAAATGAGACACGCTACAGATCACGTAGGCCGTTTGAATTATAGGTCGGGGTAGTTGTCTCAAGCAGGGAGCTTGGGGACTAATGTTTATAAACAATTGAATGACTACAGGTGACGGCATGTTATCTTAGCCTACATACTTATTGTATACGTCATCTTTAGCGTCTCTAGTCTGATCACATTCCTGCAAGCAATCTGGTTGACCTCTTTAGTTTTAGACTTTTATATATATGGACTAACATTCCATATTTTTATTATGTAAACACTTACATCAGCTCGGTCAGCTACCAAAACCAACTACTGAATATTACTCAAACTTGACTTGCATTTGACTTATAGGAGTGTGATACAGACACTATGTGAATATATATATATATAATATATAATATATATATATAATATATATATATATATATATATAAGTAAATAAAAATTCATGGTGTACATGAATTGATTCAAGTAATAAAATATAAAAACAATGATATTGGTAAATAATAGTGATCACGTGATATATAATGATACAGTTTTCACTTCATTTCATTAAGACACATATGCTACAGAAAATACTAATGTACTCTGACAATTGCATAGAATGAAGATTAACATGATAAAAATCATATTTTAACTGATAAAAAATTTCATATATGAATTGATAAAAATATTAATGTTTATGCTAACTGTTATATATCTGATTCATTAATTCATATACTAACTCATAAATAACTGCAGATATTGGTAAGAAAAAAGGTAACAGATTGATTATAGGCTACCTGATTTGTTTATACATATGTATATGGATTCATATAATTATGATTAATATATGTGCACTTTAAATAGATTCCCATTGCGTACACGCAAAGATATATTTCGATTCCGTTATTTATGATCATCATATATAGATTCCTAGTGCGTACACGCAAAAAATATATTTCGATTCTGTTATTTATGATCATATATATAGGATACAGATACTTTATATATAGGATACATGACCGAGGTTATACTACTTCACTTTTAACTAGCGTTCGAACAACTTTTCGTCCATTACACAGTTCCAGACAACCACCTATAGCCCAATGAAACGGCCTATTTCACAGGGTTAAAACAAGGGGAAAATTTGCCTGGGCGGGTCCAACGTTCTATTTTTGCGCTCATACTTATTCTCTGCATCCTAAGCTACACGATTACGTTCGCGATGAATAAAAAAACATCCCCAGCACGAGTCCTTCGCCAGCAAAGTAGAGTTGAATATCCTTCGGGTCGTAATTGTCGGAAGTATGTCCCTTTCGTAGTCGATTCCGACAGCCGCCGGAGCATTCCGCATTAAAACGAGATTAACGACGAGATACGGTGTCGGTCGAAGAAGTCCATGAAATTCCTTTCACATTGTAGGCGGTTGTTACTTGACTGTAGTCGTCCGCTGCGACGAACGATTTTTTGAAGTTGCGATGTGAAACTCTCGTACTGCAGGATACTGTAACCAGGTTCCATTAATCAGCCTGCAAGTTAAATTATACTTGTCACAAGGGCAAAGTAAATTCAGACAACATCCAAATACGGGAGGGGAGAGAGCCATTTAGACCAGACTTAACCCACATGAATTCGCTGATATTTTGGAATTCAAAAGAGTCCGCTGTACAAACTTTTTTATCCATGGCATTAACAATGAGTGAACCTATCCAGGTCTATGATGACTGTAAAAATATCCATAATTATAAAAAAAAAAAAAAAAAAAATAGATATCATTACGAGTCTCAAAGAAAATTCGATATTACTGGTAGTAAGTTACTAGACAAAGAAGTGGAAAACGGAGCTATTTGTAAGATTGCCAGGCAACATAAGAGTCAAAGAGAAGATTAATCATGATTCTGTATTTCTCTATGCTAACTGAAATTAAGTTGTGATAAAATCTGATCCTATGTGCCCTAACAAAAGTTTCATATTCAATTTTCTCGCGCGCATCCTCTGAGGTTAATTTTTAAAAACTTTATTAATAGGTAGGAGATGCAACGAAAAAAAAACCCACTATGTAACTAATTTCTATATAAACTTTGGGTTTTTCAAGAAAATGCGACATTTTCCCATGACTGGATACTTCTAAATGTCTATGAGGTTCAGAAAAAAAAATTAATTCATTTTGATGTTATAGAAATTCTATTTCCTTATTTTGTTTATTAATTTTAAAATGATTTCAAGTTGCATTGCGCATACCGATAGACACTTGTACCTAACGTCTGCCTTGCCCATGAGAAGTTCGGGCTAAGCATTCCTTTCTCCAGTCAATCTGTTTTGCAAGCAGAGACGACACACAGATGAAGCCTGTGTAAGCAGATTATTGAGGTTTAAAGGAACAAATGCTGATACGGCAATGATGACGTCGTCACTTGGCAGGAGATTGCTCTCAGCCAGCTAAGAGTTACGTTACTTGCTGTAATAAATACGACTTTAGGATAAATTTTTTGTTTTTTAATACTCGACCCACATGAGAAGAATGTCTGAAAAAAAAACAGTACCAAAATTGAACAATATATTAGTTTCATGTTGGAAAACTGCATGATTATGTTAAATTAAATATTCCTTATTGAAACTAATGAAAAAGGTTTCCATACAAATTCTATATATATTATTAGCCCTGTATAAGATTCATATAGGATTATTCCATAGATAAACATTTTCACTTCTAGACTTCCTGACTTTAAAATCTTTTATTTTATTTTATTTATTTATTTATTTATTATTATTATATTTTTTTTTTTTTCATTGACTACGAATATAAATCACCGGGACAGACAATATGTCAGTAGGTTTTGATATGTGTTTGAACTTTTAGCTTATTTGTCATTACTAAAGCGTTAAGTTAGAGTTCAAATCTTTACGCATATATATTTGGATATTTAATTAGCCTATGGTTACGTTTTGCTTATTGATTTTATCGTGATTCCTTTTTTATTATAATTTGTAACCCTTCCGACTTCTTACGGAGTGTATTATATTGACTCCACTTGTATCCATATTTAATTTATTTTTTTATATTTATTTATTTATATATTTTTTTTATATATATTTGATAAATTAATGGTTGGCTTGAATATGTGGAAAAGTGTTCTAGCGGCGTACCGTATAAGGCTACTTGCGGCATCAAGATATAAATGATAAAGGTATTTAAAACCGCGAGAACCGCTATAATCCAGTTCGGATCCAATATCACGAGTTGTAACTCGTAAGACATTGACACTTCCTATTTAATTATCCGTTATTCTACCAAACCGATTGACTCTGGGCGATAAAATATATTATTGGTTTTCTTAATGGATAGGAATTCACACAACGCGTTATGGAGATTATTATTGATTTACACCACCCGAGTCACATTATCATGTGTTGAATTCCATGTTTACTGATTTAGCACTCATAAATATTCCTAATGCGGTGTTTGTTTTTAGTGCTATTACTTCTATATAACGTGTCAAGGAACTATTAACACTAAGAAGTGTTTATTCCCTCTGTCAGACTCGTAATTCTGTTAATAATTCTACGTATATTCTTTCAAGGATTGATTTGGCACAGGATAGGCCCTTAACTGACAGGTGTCTTAGTGTGTCCCTTGTTTTCATGACACGTGTTACAATCAGTTATGTGCTTTTTATATCTGTAAGCATTGTAGGCCAGTAAAATAGTGATTTGGCTTTCTGTGACATAATAAGGAACTATGGATGACGGAATGCAACCAGTTTAGGACAATTGGTATGAAAGAGATTATTACTACTACCTGGTCGTTAGTCATCTGCTGTGTTCTTCGGGTTTTCCTCGTCACGGACCTACATATAATATTACATTTGATTACATTATTCTGATACACATACTTTAAATATACTTGTGCTTTAGGGTTTCTGCTCGAAGTGTTTATTGTTTTTGCTTAGCCGCTGACCGTGTTTCCGTCCGAAGTGTTTATTGTTTGCTTATTGCTGCTGACTCTGTTTCCGTTCGAAGTGTTTATTGTTTTGGTTATGTCTGTTGACTCTTGCTTTGTTCAGTTTGTAACAGTTCTGCGCTCCAACCCAGATATTCAATGCTCGCGATCTCTTGGGTTAAGGAATTTTCTTGTTTAGATACGGTTTTAACAATAGGCACGGATGTTTCTATATCTTTTAGTCTAATTAATGGTTCTTTGCTGTATGGTGCGGGATTGCGGGATAATGCGTTAGCTATGATATTTGCTTTCCCAGGTAGATATCTTATCTTGGCTCCAAAGACCTGAATGATCATTTGTCACCGAGTTCCTTTTGGACTGTGATTAAAGCCTTTGAAAAACTCGGTAAGTGACTTATGCTCAGTGAGGACTTTAACAGGATAGCCGTAGATTATGAACTTGAAATGTACTAGTGAGTTAAAGATACCTAGCCCTTCCTTGCCTATTACTGCATATTTACTTTCAGAGGGCTTTAGTTTACGTGAATAAAAAGCTATAGGGAAGAACTGTTTATCATATTACTGAAGTAATACCCTCTTACCCCTTGGTCTGAGGCGTCTGTTGCAAAAAAAAAAAATTCCTTATTTAATGTCCCCTGAGTGTGTTGAAAACGGTGTATGAGGTACAATCACTTAGGTAATGGTATCTGGTAAAAGCTTTTAAAGTAAGTCCAAGCTGGTGAAAAATTTATTCTAACCTAACAGAGATAAGATATCGTCGCTACATGGCACTGGAAACTATCGGGAGTCGTTTCCTTGTTTAAGCGACAGAAATCTACGCAGATACGCCAAGTCCGATCTTTTATGGCATGACGTTTTGAGGGAAAATTATATGGGCTATTTGATTTCCTAATGGCTCCCATTACTAACATATTTCAACTTCGTCATTTATCTCTATTTTGAAATTGCAGTGAGAGTCTATACGAAGGTACGTATATAGCTTTATGTTTGTCCTTAGACCGTATTTTGTGTTAAATTACATCCGTTTTTCCCAGAGATCACTCGCTAGTGGAGAAACTTCCTGGTATTCAGGTAAAAGATAAAAAAAAAATTTCTGCTGAATCACCTCTGCTTGAATGACTTTACTGATATTACTTTAGATAGATTATCAGAGAGATTCATCCACGACTGGTTGGGCGGGATTAAAAGTTAGCAACAATAAAAAAATGCGATATTTATCACTTCCGTATCCACGATATGTATACGTTTGTGGATCACTAGATTAACTTGTTGCTGTGTCAACCGTGTCTAGGGCTTTGTTCGCGGAAATCGTTATATTTCAGAATGTCGGGAAGGATTAAAATTTCATTTCCCAGCAAAGTCTTTTTACACGCACTAAGACATTCGAGGGTGCATGCTTCTCGAGATTTTGCGTGCAAACTACGACTGCGGTTGTGGGAGAATTCTGTTGGGTCATTTGAACAATGTTACGATTTATGAGACAAATGTATAGTTCCTTTATATAAGTTATTATTTGATTAACTGTCTCATTTTTGTTCAAACGGATTTTAATATGTTTGAAGGTTTATAGGATTTCCCTTTGATAAACACTCCTTATTTTGCAGGATGTAAGATAATATTTTGTATACCCCTAGATGAATCTTACAATTACACTAGATACAGATCAATGTGTTTTATAACTATAGAGGTATCTGTAAGCGCTCGCTTATCCGGACTTCTCATTAGGGAAGTTCGAACAACAGACGGTGAGTCCGTAAATACAGGATATTACGTGTACTAAAGAAATAAAACAAGATATTCTAATTTTTACGGCGCGTACAGTCGGGCTTTATCCACCACTACTTATAATAACTTACGTATTAAAAAAAAACGAAAACCTGCTCTGATTACTTTATACGGTCGTGTGTTTCATAGGAAAAATCCTTTTTAATTCAAAAAGATATTGGCATGTATGAACCAACATCGCTTTTCCCCACTCTGCTAGAGTCGCTTATTGTATGGAATTTGCTATGCTTTGAACACTTCGGCAGTTTTTGACTGACCTTGACCGCTTGACTAGGTGACACAGTCACCGAGTTTGCTTGTTTGATTCTGAACGGGCTACTGTTTCTATTTCTTTTTGTAATAATTAAGATCCTTCTCTTTATTACCATCGGCAACGTATTGTGTGTTTTGTTTTTAGCATTATGTTGCTGGTTATGTATAAAAGGCAATGAATGACGAACTATTAGGAACTGAGCGTTACCTAATAAGACAAGTTATCACTACTGCATACAATATTAACTGTTTGTACTTCATTCTTTGCTAAAATTTGAAATAGTGAGGGATCCAGGTCAGCGCATTTAGCCTGATGAAAGTTTTTTACAGACATGTTATTCCTTGCAATCCAGCCATATTTTAAAAGTTAAGTTGAGTCATTGAGGTTCGATATTTTATATAACTAAAAAAACTCAAGGCTAAAACTGCGATCGGGACTTTGCAAAGGAGCATTTATTGTCATGACCCGAAATAGTGTTACCTCTAATTTATCTAGATTTGTACGGGTGTTCCACTTGTTTTTGTGTGTTTTCTAATCACTACGGTGCTTAACGACCCTATCCATGCATCTGTATAAATACAGACGTCCACTGCGTAAACGCATATTCACTGTTTAATATGATTTGTTACGTAAGGGATTAATAATCACCCAAAATGATAAAATTAACATAGTATATGATTATGATATTTCAGTAGAACTTCTGGAAACAGACACTCAAAGATAAAAACTCGCAGTAGCGAAATGTCAATGATGTAGATAATTTCTGTAAAAAAGTAAGATTAAGAATTTCTCGTAACTTCAGCCACAGGAATAACGAAATTCGACCTGCAAAGGAAACACTCAAAGTTACTCCAAATGAATAAAAAATTGTACTTAGCTTGCTTTTGTGGGAAGTCACGGTGTTCCGATAACGACACACGGCCTTGGTCCTCCTTCTCTATTTAGCGGATGACCTGGTTTGTCTTCAGTTTCCCCCGTGCGCGTTGTTTCGATGATTCGAGCCCTTGCAAGATCCGATGCTGCAGACGCGTTCGGTTTGTTTCTTGCAGTGCCGGAAACGCTCACTAACGATGTTTTCTTGAATGATTCTAATGAGAGACGAAGCTTCCGTTGCCGTAGGAAAAGGACACGTCGGTTTTGTTTCTTGAAGTTATTCACTAAACGATGATACTAAGTTGGTTGAAGAATCTGTTGCTTTCGTCGTCGTTGAAGAGTTCTTATTGTTTTCTGAAGTTGCTCACTAACGATGATACTAGGTTGCTTGAAGAATCTGCTGCTTCCGTCGTCGTTGACTTCTTATGATACATGATTTATTATTCTGGTTTTTCTTCGTAGGACGTTGTAGAGTTCGTCTGGTACGCTGGCCACCAATATTAGGGCTTGTGCCTTGTATGATAAGGCGCCCTATGAGGTAATGTTAGACTAGCGATAATCTTACGCTAAGTCGGTTGGTATTGCACTTCCATCTTCAATGGAGTGTCTGGGGGTTTGTAGATCACTTACGAAGTCGGTATTATCTTGTTAGTTATTACGACGATGTGTTAAACTCATGGTGAGGAGGTTCTTGTAGAAAACACGAAATATAAAAATATATGTATTCTTCTGAAGTTTTACATGCTGAAGATCAGATATGATTGTACAAGTCTTCTAATAACGATAGCTTGATCGCTTCTGCCAATGATGATGGCGAATCCTATTCCTCTACATGATAAAGCTTAGGTAAAGAGGTACAGGTCTTCTAATGACGATAGCTAACTCTGTTCTGCTCGTCTACCATCTCTGTTACAAGTTATGAAGGAACAGACAGTAGTTCGAACATATGAACATACATACAAATGACATAGTTTCATACGAACACACAATCAAAATGAGACACGCTACAGATCACGTAGGCCGTTTGAATTATAGGTCGGGGTAGTTGTCTCAAGCAGGGAGCTTGGACTAATGTTTATAAACAATTGAATGACTACAGGTGACGGCATGTTATCTTAGCCTACATACTTATTGTATACGTCATCTTTAGCGTCTCTAGTCTGATCACATTCCTGCAAGCAATCTGGTTGACCTCTTTAGTTTTAGACTTTTATATATATGGACTAACATTCCATATTTTTATTATGTAAACACTTACACATTTATATTATATTCATGTATATACACATATACTTATGTTTATGTATATGTATATGTGGAATTAGATATTATGAAAATTATGTGTATATATATATATATATATATATATATATATATATATATATATATACTATATAAATTTATATGTGTGTATATATATGTCGTGTTTGTGCAAGTGGTTGTGCATGTGTTTGTATACTACACTGTCTGTGTAATTATAACAGTATCAGAAGTGTAAGTGCCTATGTGATACTATACTATAAACATACTTATGTATGGGCATTGTATAACTAAAAAAAACTTTCAGTCAATTAGTGCTCATTTGTAAATTATACCTTCTCCGTATTGATAATAATCAGATGAAATAATCAGAAAATACATTTTTTAAAGGTTTAACTGTGAATATTATTATCTAATTACATATTTCTATATTCCCTGTGACTCAATATGCAAATAAAACGTTGATTAAAATTCTATTAGTGTTTCTAAACCGTTCATTACTTTGAACGAAAACTTAATGCATTGGATATAGCTAACATAATGCCAGTTATAACATAAACAAGTAAAAAATGCTGCGAAGTTTCTTCGATGCATATAATGCTGTATAAAGCTATCAGCTACCACCGGCTAACGCTTAGTTGCTCCCCAGACGCGGTCAAGTGTGCGTTGCACGCCTCCGGGAAGCTCTGCCAGACGTAGAATCCATGGCTAACCTTAACCTCAAGTAAAATAAAAATTACTGAGGCTAGAGGGCTGCAATTTGGTATGTTTGATGATTGGAGGGTGGGGTATCAACATACCAATTTACAGCCCTCGAGCCTCAATAGTTTTTAAGATCTGAGGGCAGACAGAAAAAGTGCGGACGGACAGACAAAGCCGCCGCATTAGTTTTCTTTTATAGAAAACTAAAAGTTGAATGAAACAAACCATAAAAAAGTTAAATTGGCCAAATCAAACTCATTAACCGTAACATATAAGCGACAGTTCCATTGGAGTATTCGACCGATTAATGTTATTTACACAGATAGTTATTGCCATCGGAATAATCTCTCGTTACACCGGGCTAATACAACTGGCATTTAGAATTACACCGTGATGTTATCAACGTTATCAGCGTTGTAACCTCAAATCCATTTTCGGTTATCAGATATCACACCGTTTTGCAAATGAACACGAAATTCTAGTTAAAATTGTAATATCATTTCAATAGAAAAAAAATATATGTTTTGGAATGAGTTTGATCGAAATGGAACGGGTTAATGTGAAGGTAAAACATAATTGAGTTTTGTTCATTATGTATCTTTTAGACACTGAATTGACAAATTGTTACCCTTAGGAATATCTTTTAATTAATAAGTATCTGTTTATCTCGAATTACTGTTCACTGTGCATATATATATATATATATATATATATATATATATATATATATATATATATATATATATATGATATATTTATAGTATATATTATAAATATATGTATATAACCTCTCTCATCTCTCTCTCTTCTTCTCTCTCTCTCTCCTCTCGCTCTCTCTCTCTCTCTCTCGTCTCTCTCTCTCTCGCTCCTCTCTCTCTCTCTCTCTCTCTCTCTCTCGTTCTGGGTGGCTGTACAATGCAAAAACCAATCAAATAAACACAGCCTACGACGCCCTTGCAGCCATAGTGATCAAAGGAGGAGTACGGGACAGCGAGTAATACTATATATTTATGTGATATATATATATATATATATATATATATATATATATATATATATACGTATATATATATATATATATAAAATATATATATATATATATATATATATATATATATATATATATATATATACTATATATATATATGTGAGACTATAAAGTATTCAGGCAGAGTGCTTTAAAAATCCTTCAAACTGAGTTGTGGAACACTGACTGACCTTTCTTTCCGCTGTTTAGTTGTAGGTGTTGTGACAGTTCAGTCGGGTCGTTCCACCGTCACCTTTGAGCTTGAAGTTGCCTTAGGTTAATCGAGAGCGCAATCTGACTTCTCATGGATACATACTTTGATCTCAAGGTAATGGAATTATTATTCTGTTTCATCGGTACTTAAGTGATGAGTTCAAAAAGGTTTACATCGTGTTTTTCTCCAAAGTCAGGATATATTATATTGTAGCTTGTTTCTGTTTAACACGATAAAGATAGGCTTAATTAATGGTATACGATAACCATGAAAAAACTAATTTGAATTTGTCAGTGCAACTTGAAAAGCTGTAGAATAAATTTCAGCTTTTCATGCTTCCCGACAGCTGATATGATTTCCAAATAATTAAGTAAAACCTAAAGACATCTTTGAATCATATGACATTTAATGAACGTTTCAGATGTTGGAGAAGAGGCCGTTCGGCGCCTCTGTGAATGTTATATTATTAGATTATTATTTGGCCCTTTGACCTTGACCTCAATCCGCACACGGAATTCACGAATTATGTACATAAGCTTCATTAGTGGGGACTGTTGGCCAAAATATTCCAATCTCAGCTTGACCTCTCAAGTATGAACCATGACATCGACCCTGACCCTTGAATTTCTCACGTATGTTGTTCAAACAGCTTCGACTGTAGATGATAATCGGAAGGATTATTATTATTATTATTATTATTATTATTATTATTATTATTATTATTATTATTATTATTATTATTATTATTATTCAGAATTTGAAGCCTATTCATAGGAGCAATCCAACCAAAAGGGACATTGACTTAAAATTCAAGCTTCCAAAGAGTATTATGGTGTTCATTAGGAGGAAGTAAGAGGAGGTAAATAAAAGGGAAATGCAAAAAGAAAAGATCTCAATTATCAAAAACGAAAAAGTGGATCAGGGAAAATCTTTATCATTTAAAATAGTTAGAATGATTTTCCTATAATAAACTATAACCTTTGCGAAGGTTGCTGGAAAGATAGATAGAGACAGACAAATAGACAAACAGGTTACTAGATGCGCCTGGATGGTAAACAGTAGAGGGGGCGGGTGGCATAAAAACATTTAAAATGTAACATTTCCCAACAGCAAAGTGATAAATGTAATTCCATTTTTTCCCACAAATGACATCAACGGCGGGACGCTCGGTATCATCATAATTGTACCCTGAACAAATATCGTACGTGAAATGAGATAACTTTGGGTTTCATAGAATACAATTTCGTTTTAATATTAGATACCCTTCGCTAATGACGCGCCTGGGACCGTTCGCGTGTTTCATTTCACCCGTAATTCAGTTGTTTCAATTCACCCGTGTTTCAGTTTAACAGTTTCAATTCACCCGTGTTTCAGTTAAACCGTGTTTCAATTCACATGCGTTTGAGTTCACCCGTGTTTCAGTTTAACCGTGTTTCAATTCGCCCGTGTTTCAGTTTAACTGTTTCAATTCACCAGTGTGTCAGTTAAACTGTGTTTCAATTCACATGTGTTTGAGTTCACCCATGTTTCAGTTTAACCGTGTTTCAATTCACCCTTGTTTCACCTTAACTGTGTTTCAGTTCACCAGCGTTTCAGTTCAGTGTTTCAGTTCACCTGTGTCTTAATTCACTTGTCTCAATTCACCAGTGTTTCCATTCATCTGTGTTTTTTAGTTCACCCATTTCAGTTCACCAGTGTCTCAACTCACCCTTGTTTCAATTCACCTATGTCTGAATTTACCTGATTTAATTCACCTGTGTCTCAGCTCGCCCGTGTTTCAGTTAACCCGTGATTCAGTAACTGTAGGTGAATTCACCCGTGTTTGAGTTCGCCCATGTTTCAGTTTAACTCTGTTTCAGTTCACCCGCATTCCAGTTCACCGTGTTCCAATTCACCCGTGTTTCAGTTCACCGTGTTTCAATTCACCCGTGTTTCAGTTAACCTGCATTCCAGTTCACCGTGTTCCAATTCACCCGTGTTTCAGTTCACCCGTGTTTCAGTCCTGCGTTGTTTCCGTTCACCCGTGTTTCCTTTCAACCGTTGTTTCATTCACCGTGTTTCAAATTCACCCGAGTTTCAGAGTTTCACCTCCGAATTCCAGTTCACGTGTTCCATTTCAAAGCCCGTTCAACCCGTGTTCCAATTCACCCGTGTTTCAATTCACCCGTGTTTCAGTTCACCGTGTTTCAATTCACCTGCGTATCAATTTACCCATTTCAGTTCGCCCATGTTTCAGTTTAACTCTGTTTCAGTTCACCCGCATTCCAGTTCACCGTGTTCCAATTCACCAGTGTTTCAGCTCACCGTGTTCCAATGCGTATCAATTTACCAATTTCAATTCACCCGTGTTTCAGTTTAACTGTGGCTGAATTGACCTGTGTTTCAGTTTAACTGTTTCAATTTAACTGTGTTTCAATTCACCCGTGTTTCAGTTCACCTGTGTCTTAATTCACCTGTGTTTCAGTTTAACCGTGTTTCAATTTACCCATTTCATTTCACCAGTGTATCAACTCGCCCGTGTTTCAACTCACCCGTGTCTCAGTTTACCCGTTTCAATTCACCCGTGATTCCATTCCTCCGTGTCTCAGCTCACCTGTGTTTCAGTTCAATCGTGTTTCATTTCACCTGTGTTTACATTCCTCCATGTTTCAGTTTAACCGTGCTTCAGTTTATCCGTGTTTCACTTCACCTGTGTTTCAGTTTAACCGTGTTTCAATTTACCCGTGTTTCAGTTCACCCATTTCAGTTTAACCGTGTTTCAATTTACCCTGTCGTTCACCCTTTAGTTCGTCAATTTACCCGTGTTTCAGTTCACCCATTTCAGTTTAACCGTGTTTCAATTTACCCTTGTCTCAATCCACCTGTGTTTCAGTTAACCCGTGTTTCAATTCATCAGTGTCTCAATTCACCCTTGTTTCAATTCATTCGTGTTTCAGTTCACTCGTGTTTCAGTTCACTCGTGTTTCAGTTCCCCTGTGTTTCAATTCACCCGTGTTTCAGTTTAACCGTGTTCCAGTTTATTCATGTTTCAGTTCACCTGTGTTTCAGTTTAACTGTGTTTCAATTCACCCATGTTTCAGTTTAACTGTTTCAATTCACCCGTGTTACAGTTCACCTGTTTCAGTTTATGTTTCAATTCACCCGTGTTTCAATTCACCCATGTTTCAGTTTAACTGTTTCAATTCACCTGTGTTTCAATTGACCCGTGTACCAGTTCACCCGGCGCTCGAATATCGACCTGTAGTCTTGAGTTCTGTGATTTAAGTTGCTGGGTCTGTAGTCTGATATTTTCACTGTATTTGTGATATATTTTTGTTGGGATCTTTCCTAAACAGTGACCCGTCACACACCCCCACCCACCCCCCCACCCCCACACAAGGGTTGTCGGGTGTCGCTATTTAAGACTAATATTTCTAGAGGGTCATTATCTTTAAGATATTTACAATCGTTTGTTTTATGTTTTTCACGGTCATCCCCAACGGTCTTGTACTAAACACGCCTTTGCAAAGGTGGATCCATACCAGGTTAGAACCCTTGGCAGTCACTAATTGATCCATGATGTCAGTGTTTTTGTCTTTATTTTTTTTCTATTTAAAGGGTTTAAATGTCGTTCATGGGCGGCAGAGACACAAGTTCCTGGCGCTTAGTGTCCTGAAGACTAAACATTTATATGATTAAGCAAGTCCCTCTCCACCCACGCTAGGACTAGGGAGAACCAAGCGCTGGCATCCTGATTATAGAATGATTTAATGATGGTGGCACTCTCGTTATATCCTAATAATTGAAGAATACAATTATAATGGTTCTGCCATTGTATCTTAATAATAAATGAAGGCAGGGATGTTGGTTGATGGTGGTTGATGGCAGCAATCCCAGTGTATTCCAATTACAGAAGAATACAGTTGTGCTGGCACTCTCGTTGTATCCTAATGATATAAGAATACAATGATGGAAGTACTCCTAGTGTATTTTAATAATGATGGCGGCACTCATTATATGCTAATAATAGGAGAGTACAATGAAGGTGCCACTGTCTAAAACGGATTTACCGTCAGGTTAACGTGCGAAGTGACACCGTATGTAATCTTTTTGTAATTTGCCCTGAAATAATTATCATTTTGTTTATGAGCAGATAAGGCCGTATTGCAACGATTGAAATACATTTTGAGAGTGTCCTCAGCACGTGTGTTTACCAGAGCATATTCCCGTCATCATTTCGTGCCTTCAATTTAATGTAAATTGCAACGAACCGAGAAGAGGTCGACCATTAATTCCACCGAATAAATTAGGACACAAAACGAGCGAAAAGTGAAGCCTTTATTGTAATGTCCTTTTTCATTCGTAACCATAACAGTACAGGACTTTATTTAATTGATTCCAGTTCATGATCCTCTGACAATAACATCTAATGGAAATCGATAGAAACCGACAAACAATCCATTCATTTTAATTTTACTGAATAATTAACAGAACCATTTTCCTGTTCTGTGTCTCTCTTTATTTTGCTATTAATATTTGTATATTCTTCTGCTAAGCCTTTTTGTTTTTCATTCTGCTACAGAGGCTATTTTCAACAAGCTTTTCTATTTCAAGGTTGCTGAGCTATATTCCGTCTAAAAACATCCTTTGAAAAATATCAAATAACCGAGAATAAACTTCAAATGCAACATGCAGTGAATAAAATAGTGTTCTTTTCTTTCTCCCAGCTGTTTATAGGAAGTGAAACAGGAGATTATTTACAACACTCCGTTTCAAATAACAGTGTAAATATAAACACACGTGAAAAGATACACAATATCCATTGTAAATATAATCACACGTGAAAAGATACATCATATCCATTGTAAATATAAACACACGTGAAAAGGTACACAATATCCATTGTAAATATAATCCCACGTGAAAAGATACATCATATCCATTGTAAATATAAACACACGTGAAAAGATACACAATATCCATTGTAAATATAATCACACGTGAAAAGATACATCATATCCATTTTAAATATAAACACACGTGAAAAGATACACAATATCCATTGTAATTATAATCACACTTGAAAAGATACATCATATCCATTGTAAATATAAACACACGCGAAAAGATACATGATATCATATACAGCCGTGAAAGAGACGTGATCTCCATACAGCCAGTCAGCTGGGAGATGCGCAACTGAGTTTGTATATAAATACTCGAAGGATAAAAAATATTGGAACAACTGATTTGAAATTAATCATTGGTTTCTTATGGTAAACCACCGCAATTAACCTTGAGCCATATCCGTTTCAATAGGCGATGTTCGTAATGATAAAGCTATAATATGTGAAAACGTATAGTAAGGAGAAAAAATACCCAGCACCTTGTTCTGTAGTTTAAACAATATCAAAACAACTCAGCAACAAAAGAAACAACGATTCTGAATATTATACTGTTCAATTTTTTTTATTGCAATAGTTTTTTTTTTTTTTTTTACCAATTTGCTGCTTCTATATCCCCCGGAAAGAAAGACAGAATAATAGAGAAGCAAACAGACTGAAGGATAGATGGGATAAAAGCGAACGGGTTTTCTATTTTCACGAAACGCCATCAGAATATCAGTTAACTCTTTTGTTTCTATTTTCCTTATGCCCTCAAGTCCATATTCATATTATTCTATTGTCCTCTGCCTGCTCTAATTTGAACGCTATGATTTTTCTCTGCTTGAATTTTCTGTTTCCTTTTATTCAGTTTCCCTGATTTTTCTGTTTCCTTTTTTTTGCACCAGTCCAACTCTGTATTAATAATTCACAAAACCTCGACTTTTCATCCTTTTTAACAATGAAAGCGCTTCCATTCCTAATTTGAAGCGCAAGCAGCTTTTTATGCTTTACTTCCAGTGATCAAATGATTACGCAGGGGAGGAGAAGATTAAATGTGTTATGAAACCAATAGAGCATTTCAAAATACGGCCGAGTTGAATAAGTGTGTTTGTGATTGGGGTCAAGGGTAAGTCTCCTGTTCCACTGCTCTCTCTCTCTCTCTCTCTCTCTCTCTCTCTCTCTCTCTCTCTCTCTCTCTCTCTCTCTCTCTTTTCTTTGTGTATATGTGTGTGTGTGTGGGCTCCCCTGTGTCCAGGTGTGTGTGTGTGTGTGTCATGAGAGGGGGGAGGGGTTGGGCTTTCCTGTAGCAGTTGTGTGTGGGCTTTCCAATCTTAGTTTTGTGTGTATGGGCTTTCCTGTCTCAGTGTGTATCTGTGTGTCTGGGCTTTCTGTGTGTGTGTGTGTATGCAATGCTGCCTTGCCTTTGCTATAACAGTCTAGTTGTTATACTAAGTGCCATTTCATTTTCAGATAAATTCGTGTCTGTCCTGATTCCCTCATAGCCAGACGCGTTCCATCTCCTGAGTTTTATTTTCTATTGATTCATTCACAAACTCTGTTCACTACTCTTCATTCATCTCCACCTGGTGGTCTTCTGCAGCTTCTGGTATATCAGTCAAATTAGCAAAATTAGCGGCACCACCACCCACCCCCGACAAACAGGGGCCCACACACACACACTCACTCACACACACACACACACACACACACACACACACACATTTTGTTCATGGCTAAAAAAAAAAATGTTCCGCCTAGTGGTGGTATGTTTTTTTTTTTTTTTTTTTTTGTGGGGGGGGGGGGGATTTGATTGATGCCGCCCCCTCACCCTTTCTTTCGGTAGGTTTTTCCTTATTCTTCTTTTCGCCCTCAGTTATTTCATTAATAATTCCGTGCCTAAGCCTAACACCAGGGCTTACTACTCTCTTCCTGTATACTACAATACTACGCCCTGTCAGCACCATCTGCATTTTTTTTTTTTTCTTTGCTCCCAAGCCACCGCTGCGTTATTTCAATTTGCCCTGAAATAAA
>NC_087206.1:81917853-81922853 GCF_015104395.2 Macrobrachium nipponense
CTCTCTCTCTCTCTCTCTCTCTCTCTCTCTCTCTCTCTCTCTCTCTCTCTCTCTGACCGCCGGAAGCCGAAACCTGATACACCTGACGTTGCTCCATTTTCCTTCCGGGATAAGAGACAGGAGGAATCCTAGTATTGGGGAGAGAGAGAGAAGAGAAAAATGGGTGTCATATTCAGTGACTTTAATGAAAATGTGCGTGGTGTGTGTGTGTGTATGTCTGAGAGAGAGAGAGAGAGAGAGAGAGAGAGAGAGAGAGAGAGAGAGAAGAAACTGGTGTAATATTCCGTGAAGTCTAATGGAAATATGAGAGAGAGAGAGAGAGAGAACATGAATGTCGTATTCAGTGAAGTTTAGTGGACACTATTGTGTATGTATGAGAGAGAGAGAGAGAGAGAGAGAGACATGAATGTCGTATTCAGTGAAGTTTGTGGACACTATTGTGTATGTATGAGAGAGAGAGAGAGAGAGAGAGAGAGAGAGGTCAGTATCATATTCCTTGACGTTTAATGGAAATATGTGTTTATGGGTGAGAGAGAGATTGGCTTCATAATAAAAATGTCATAATGGGAGGAGAAATATATACAAATAGACTGATCACAGTAAGATATATTTGCACGTTACAGAAAACAAAAGAGGTTTCACAATATTAATAAAAGAGGTGACTGCCTTTTAACATAAATCATTATTCCGAAGTGTTACGGTATTTATATTTAGTTTGATAAATAACAATAATATATCTGTTATTTCAATTCAGGGATGTCGAAATGGAAGAATTTGGCTGGTAATTTAAGAGTTAAAACGCGTCCATTATAGAATAATGAAATTTTAAATAAAATCAAGTTCGTGAATGACAGCAGTGATGAATGAAATCAAATAGAATATTAGTGAAATCCTAATGTGCAACAATTATTCTTTAAGCTTTAAACTGCTAAGATTAATATGGCTGAAATGACTCCAATCCCACAAATGGTCGTGTAGCTAATTTCCATTACCTTCTGTTATTTCTTTCGAATGAACACCATAATATTCTTTGGAGGCTTAGATTTCAAGTCAGTGGCCTCTGTAGGAATGATAATAATAATAATAATAATAATAATAATAATAATAATAATAATAATAATAATAATAATAATTCCAGTACACCTATCTACTGATAATGCCAGTACCGACAGCAAAATCCTGTTCTAAATAAAATATTACATTCACCAATAATAATAATAATAATAATAATAATAATAATAATAATAATAATAATAATAATAAATAATAATAATAATTCCAGTACACCTATATACTGATAATACCAGTACTGACTGCAAAATCCTGTTCTAAATAAAATATTACATTCTACCAATAATAATAATAATAATAATAATAATAATAATAATAATAATAATAATAAGTAAGTAATAATAATAATAATAAGCAAATAATAATAATAATTCCAGTACACCTATATACTGATAATACCAGTACTGACAGCAAAATCCTGTTCTAAATAAAATATTACATTCACCAATAATAATAATAATAATAATAATAATAATAATAATAATAATAATAATAATAATAATAATAATAATAATAATAATAATAATAATAATAAATGCAAACCCAAAGAGTCAGAAAGATTTATAAAAACCCTTCGCCTCTTTTCTAAGCAAAATGAAAAACTTACATCAGAGCTGAAGGTTATTCCAGGTCAGTCAGAGGTGTGTTCTGGCCGATATTGTTCGTCATAATTCTGCCACGAAGAATATTTCTGAATAAACAGCAGCGAGAGTTATTGTTTGTTTCTCTTTAATAACCCTTTTTGAGTCCCTAGGCACCTCGCTGGTAGCTTTTACTGCCGTGAATATCTTATGTTTGCTTTATGATTTACAGTTATTATTTTCTTTTCTCTCGGGGAATTGAGCTATAAGCTTATATTAACAGAATAAAAGCGAATGACAGGAAATTCACACTCGTAATGTACATAAAATGAAATAATGGTTAAAGACATTTGTTAGAATTAGAATTTCACTGTTATTCCCTGTCAAGTTTTGTTTCATAAAATGCAGGCTTTTAGCTTTATTTGTATCTTGCGTTTTTGTTCCATCTATATGTCTGGCATTTTAAAGCACTGATTTAAACAGGTAATGTACATAATGTGAAATAATGGCTGAAGAGTTTTTGACAATTGAATGTTATTATTATTCCCTACCAGTTTTTGTTTTATAAAATGCAAGCTTTTCTGTATATGTTCCTTCTAAATGTTTGGCGCTTGAAAGCACGGTTATGCTTGTTCGAACGATTTAAAAAGTTGCATAAGTGACTACTTTTTTTATATAAGTGAGTGAAAGGGTTGAATAGCATTTTCAATCTCATTATTTTAATAAATGAACAATGCAAATGAAATGGGAATTAGTTCCTTTTGCTTAAAATAAAAGGCCTTTGGAAAAGTCGTACCATTCGACGCACTGAATAACAAGTAAAGAATACGTCTAAGATCTGAGGGCGGAGAGAAAAAGGGCGGACGGACAGATAAAGCCGTCGCAATAGTTTACTTTTACAGAAAAGTAATAAAATATGGAGCCTTTTAGTCCCAAACGTATAAAACGTAAAGTGCGCTCGTGACAAATGACAAGCATTCTTGCATCGCCCACGACAAGAATGCGGGAGTGAAAATGAACTTTCCATTATAAAAGAAAAAAAATGCTGCCGTATCATACTAACGTCAATATACTCGTGTTGGTACGTGTAATTTTTGTAATGAGAGGAACACGTTAGAGAGAATTGAGTGGCCTCATTTACACGCCTCCATAAATGTGGTGGACTGTTTCGCGGTCCTTCGCGTGTTTGAGTGATTGGTGGTTCGCGAAGTGGGGGAAGGGGGGGTGGCGGTCTGTTTTCGTATTTTTATTTTTTTGTAAAAACATTTCCGCTGCATTTACTCTGTCTTCTTCTTGTTTGGTCTAACTGTTTTTCATCGGAATATTTCGCTTAATCTATACTTAGTTACGTCATTTAGTCTTCTTGTATTTCATCTGAACGTTTAAATAAATTGTCAGTTTATAATCTGTTATTTGCAGTAGTCATTGAAT
This sequence comes from Macrobrachium nipponense, assembly GCF_015104395.2. Lineage (NCBI taxonomy): Eukaryota > Metazoa > Arthropoda > Malacostraca > Decapoda > Palaemonidae > Macrobrachium > Macrobrachium nipponense. Next base: position 81,920,937 of record NC_087206.1, read on the forward strand.
AGAATTAAATCGTGTTAAATTAATCATAACTTAAAAATATTTATAATCTTGGTTTTGCTACTACACCAGTGAGCATGACTGGTTTATAAGTTTTTATTTATTTTTTTTTTCTTAAGGGGATAAGTTGTAGGCAAAATATGTCTTCGTATGTACACTTAGGTAAATCTCCATCTGTGTTTTCTACCTTACTATTTAAATGTCTGTTGTATCAACTTACAAAAATCAATGAAAAACTATACTTCAGGCAAAATGTAAAATTCAGGCTTCTCATCTGAATATACAAAAGAATGAGCTGTTGAAAATGAAAAGAATTTAAATGAATAAGCTAAAGGTGTACCTGTGTGAGAGAGAGAGAGAGAGAGAGAGAGAGAGAGAGAGAGAGAGAGAGAGAGAGAGAGAGAGAGAGATTACCCACAATATTCCAGCGGCATTTTTGTACTAACTGTTGTCAGCTATAGAATCGAAATTGTTGCCTAAAAAATCATTAAGCATCATATAAGAAAAAAAAAGATTATATATAACAAAAGAAAGCTTCCTGTATCGAAAAAATTGCGAAGGATTTTCTCTTTTATGAGCAGAATTCGATAAATCCGCCATGTCCACTTTTTCATAATGTATTTATTTGAAAAGAAAAAACTCCACTGAATTTTAAAAGACAGACTATTTTTTAAAAAAACAATCTCATGGTGTTGAAGCTGACGTATCTTTCTAAAATCGCTGGGACAATACATTATATTCATGTAAGAAAAAATACAGTTTTTTTTTATATCGCTATAAAAGTAAATGCTTTCTAAAACATGATGCTACAGAAGACAAATAATAATAATAATAATAATCCCGTATTCATTCATTTATTTTTTTTAAATGTTCCCCGAAGAACGAGAAGAGGAACTAATACGAGAGAGAACTTATAAAGTTACATAAAGAGAAATATATTTTTTTCATTTTCCTTTAAAATATTTATGAAAAACGAAATGTTTCAGGACAGTTTGAATCCTCACTGATTGCAGATTGGCTTTCACTGTTCAGTTGTGTGTGTGTGTGTGTGTGTGTGTGTGTGTGTGTGTGTGTGTGTGTGTGTGTATGACTACACAGCCGAAGGTAGTCATCACAGTTATACGACAATAAAGAATTATGTTATTTAATAATTGTTTGCATTTCTTATTAAATAAAATAAAGACATATTTAATAGTTGAATCTATTATGATTATAGATTATAATGGGAATAAAATATTCATGAAAGTGTTGTGCTTTCATTCTAAATAAAGATCTTAAATTCATTTATGTCACATTACGTCCCATCAATTCATTAATGTCGCATTAGGTCACATTAGTTCACGTGTCACATTAATTCATGTATGGCAAATATATATCACAGTGATTCCTTTATGTCACATTAATTCATTCATGTCACACTGTCACATCAACCAAATATGACACATTATTTAATTTATGTCACCTACATTAGCCAAATATTTCACATTAGTTCATTTATGTCACACTCTTATTAATCAAATATATCACATTTATTGATTCACGTCACATTATCCAACATTAATTCATGTGTTTGACGTCAGTATCTAAGGCAGTGTAATACAATACATTTCAATTTCCTGTGTATGTCCTTATAGTATTTGTTCGTGACATAATGGAGTTAGTGGCATTTAAAAGTTAGCCTCCTTAATTTAACCTTGGATAATGAAAGGTTTGTTCCGGAGGCGAACCTTTACCTTATATTAACTGTATCTATATTTATGCTTTAATTAACTCCATTTCTCTGTATTCTCGCATCGATCACATTCTCCGATGAATAATGTTTTTCAGATTGTTGCTAAGGTAAATTACCCTCTTTTGTCTCTATTTGATTATGTATTGGCTGTCCCAAGAAAGATAATACATAGTTTTCTGTTAACCCAT
>NC_087206.1:81930353-81932853 GCF_015104395.2 Macrobrachium nipponense
ATTCAAAGACAGCTTAAAAGACAGCTTAAAACTATGTGACAATAACTATAAAACGTGGGAGACCGATGCAGTGGAGCGATCTGCTTGGAGAGTTAAAGTGAAAGATGGAATTAAAAATTACGAAGAGAACATAAAGCAGAATCTGGAGAACCGTAGAGCAGCAAGACAAGCTCGTAAGGTCCATCCACAGCCTCCACTTCCACCTAACAACACAGGCCCCAATTGTGACAAGAGTATGTGGCTCAAGAATTGGTCTCATTAGCCACATAAGAACCCACCAGTATTGACATCCCAGCGCATTCATACTCGAATCGAGTGATAGTCATGATGATGAGTAGTTCTAGTAGTGGTAGCAGCAGCAGTAATAGTAATATTAATGAATTAAAGAAAAGTTCTGCCCTCATGAATTTCCATTATAAACATATCTCTCTCTCTCTCTCATACGTTATATATATATATATATATATATATATATATATATATATATATATATATATATATGTGTGTGTGTGTGTGTGTGTGTGTGTGTGCATATGTATAATTTAATACACATTTTATATATATATATATATATTATATTATATATATATATATATATATATATATATATTATATATATATATATATATATATATACATAAATATTGTTCCGTGATATGTTTGTTTGCGTATGTGCTCCTATTTGTGCCTAGACATTGTTGATTTTCACATACATAGAAACAAATATAAATGTTGATTTGGCTTTTCACCAATAAACGAATATAAATTTCTATTTACTTTTCACCACACAGAAAACATTAGGAAATATTACTGTCGAACCCAACGTTAATATAAGTGGATGCTAATTAAATTGTTTTTTTTTTTACTGTTGTCGCTATTACGAAAACTTTCAAAAAAATGAAACCGCTGTAACTTATTTTCATTTTTATATTGGAGTATTTTAATTATTTTTTTCAGTTGCTCTAATGATCTTTATGGGGCTATTTTAGAGTCTATAACAATTGCAGTTTTTCTTCTTATAGAAATTAAATCCAGTTTTAATGATTCGTTAAAATGCAGATGCTAAACATTTAAGCCCTCTCTCTCTCTCTCTCTCTCTCTCTCTCTCTCTCTCTGTATTTAAATCTGAATTAAGGAATTCCTTGATTTTGTGCAGGTTTAACATCATCATCATCACATCAATATCTTCATCACATCATTATCATCAACGTCATCATAATCACATGATCGTCATCATTGATCCCATCACATCATCACAATCATCATCATCGATCCCTGCACAGCATTTATTATCATCATCACATCACATCATCATAATCATATTATCATCATCACACCATCATCATCAACATCATCATCACATCACTTCATCATCACCACATAACACCATCATCGTCAGTGTCATCATAATCACATTATTATCATTATCATCATCCTTTCATCATCATCACACACCACATCACATCATCATCCTCATCCACAATCACATCACAAAACACCATCATCGATCCCATCACAGTCATCATCACATCACACCCTCATCGATCTCATCGCGTAGTCATTATTACCATCATAATCATTATATCATCATCATCATCAGCAACATATCACCACCACATAATCGATCTCATCACATTATCATCATCATCAATCCCAAAGGGCCTCAGTGACTCAATCTCATGTTTTCCAGAGCTTTCACTTCCACAAGTCTCCACACTTCTTCAGCCTCCTTTCTCATGACCCTCATCGAGATAGTCCTTTGTCTTCCAGGTCTGACGAGACATACCGGAAATTAATCATAAGAATTGATTATGGTTATAATTTAGTTATAATTATTAATTGCAGTTATTGTTAATTGTAAGTGTTGATTGTTAACTATTAATTATGATAGTTAATTATCAATTATAATTATGAATTGCAGTTATTGTTAATTGTAAGTGACAATTAGTAATGATAGTTAATTATCAATTATAATTATTAATTGCAGTTATTGTTAATTGTAAGTGTTGAGTGTTGAAAATTAGTTATGAATTATGTTAATTATCAATTAATCAATTTTAATTAATTGTTTGTTTTGTATATATAATTATTCATTACAATAATTATTAATTATAATTGTTGATTTTATTATAAATGGTAATTATTGCTATTTAACTTTGATTTTAATTATAATTATTATTTATAATTGTTGATTATTAATTATTAATTATATTATTACCATTTATTATTAATTTCAATGATTGATTATTAATTCATTACGGCGAAAAACTTCCTTTTATGTCCTCGTAATTGATAGACCTGACTCAAAGGATCGGAGAGAGAGAGAGAGAGAGAGAAATTTAATTATCCAGTTTCGGAACTCATTCTCGCCTTTTCCCGATTTAATTACTGTACTGTAATTATATTTCGCCTCATTTTCCTCTTTTTTTTTTTTTTCTCCGATGAAGTTTTTCAATGCTTCTTTCATTTTATGCTGAATTTTCAAGTTTGCTAGTAATAA
>NC_087206.1:81937853-81947853 GCF_015104395.2 Macrobrachium nipponense
TAAGATTGACATGTTTTGATAACAACGCAAGACTCGATTCATCGCTTATCAAATGCATTGACAGAATAGGAAAGCAAACGGATCTCGCAAACCCTCCAATCTCAAAGTGTTGACATAAAAGGGAAAACACTCGCAGTTTCGAACGGACAAAGAAAATCTCTCTCTTTTTACATTCTATGTCATATATATATATATATATATATATATATATATATATATATATATATATATATATATATATATATATATTCTTTTACAATATGTAATGCGAAATCTGAATACACATTTTAAAACATCCCATCTCTAAGCTATCTAGGAATCTGAAAAAATGTTACACAATCCTACATAACATTTCAAAGAGGGGAAATATGCATTTTGAAAGTAGCAATATAAAATAATACATACATACATAAAATATACATACACACATTGCCAAATATATATATATATTTATATATTTGTGTGTGCATATGCGTGTCTATTAATTCCCCAATTCTGGTGGATTCCAGGTACATATTTTTTCCTCTCCAATCTTTGTAAACTTATTTTTGTATAACTTGAGCGTGCTGAGTGAATGACAAAAAGTCGAAAAAAAAGTCCTTGCAGTACTCCATTGTTTCTCTTTCCTTCGTGGAATTTGTATTTATATGTATTCATCATATTCCATATTTTCGTGATTCAGTTATACGCACACACGCGCGCGTGTATATATGTCTATTATATATATATAATATATATATATCAAATATATATATATATACATTATACTATATATATTATATATATATCTATATATATATAATATGTACATAATAAATAGTACATACATAAATATAATATATATTATATTATATATATATATATAAATATATATATATATATCTAATATATATTATATATATATATATATCTAATATCTATATAATATATATATATAATACTTTATTTCAGTAAAAACGAAGAATAATGAGATCTTTACAATCTTCCTTAGTATTTTGATTGACCGGTGCCCTCGGAAAATAAAAAAAAGTTATAATCTGCATGTGCATTCCAATCCGCATTTTCTTTGTTTTACTTTTATTTTTTTATATAAATTTAACGATGGGGAATGAGAAATGTGCAATCTATGTTTGTAACGTAATTTGTCGGTGCTTGAAAAAAAAAAAAAATTATAAGCCATTGATGCACATCAAGATCCAAAAGCTCTTTGCTTTCGAGAGGGAGGGTGGGGCGTGTAGGGGGGGGGGGGGGGGTGGGAAATTGCATAACGTCATGATAGATGCGTCCTTGACCTAAATAAAACCGAAGTGTACTTTGTTAATTCGACCTCCTCCCCTTCTCCTCCCCCTCTCTCGCCCCCTCCTCCTCCTCTTCTCCCCTTCCTGCTCCCTCCCTTTCTCCCTTCCCCTCCCATACCCCCCCCTCCCTTCCCCCTTCCCTCCCCCTCCCCCCTCCCCTTCTCACCCTTCCCGCCCCCCTCCCGCCCCCCTCCCCTAATGGTAGACATTACAGGTGCCTCACACTGAGGGACCTGGGGCAACCCGTACAAGATGTAAGGTCTGTAAGGTAAGGTAAGGTTCCCTCCCCCTCTCCCTCCCCCTCGTCCTCCCCTTCCCCTTCCCTACTCCTCTGCCAATAGAAAAATTGGATGATATATGTAGAAATCACAAGGACTGGACTATTCTCCTATCTGGAGACTTTTAACTTTCCTTTCGTAGACTGGAAAGAACGAATAGGAGATTGTGGTTGTACTTATACATATAAAAAAGAGAGTAATAGTAGTGCAGAAGATAAGAGGCAATTCGAAAAGCTATTAGATATGCTACTAGAATACAACTTTCAACAAATAAATCACCTGCCAACAAGAAAGGAAAATACTTTAGACCTAGTATTTGTGAATGAGGTGAATTATGTTAAAGCAATAATAGTTTATAATGCGAGTATTTCAGACCATAATGTCATAGAATTAACAGTCCATTCCTAAGCAAGTGAAAACAGAGATAAGCAAGAAATGAAAAAGTGGGAAGGATATGGAAAATACAACTTCTACAGTAAAGATATAAAATGGTCAGAAATAAATGAAGAATTAAACAAAGATTGGGATAACATTTTCGTAAGTGATGACACAAGAGTAAATACGGAGATACTATATAAAATATTAGAGAAAATAGTGGAAAAATATATACCGAAGAAGAAAAGTAAACATCAGTCATGCATACCAAGAGACAGAAGGATCTTGTTCCAGAAAATCAGAAAGTGGAAAAAAGGTCTTGCAAAAGAATAAAATGCTTGGAAAGTGTTAGAACTAAAAAGTAGGATAGAAAATGCAGAACAAAAAATTATACAATCAAAAGAAAATGAAAAACAGGACTTGGAAGAAAAAAATATCAAGCAAAAACCCAAACTATTATTCTCGTACGCAAAAAAGATGAATAAAAGAAGAATAGAAATAGGCCCTCTAAGAATTGAAGGGAGATTAACGAATGAAAAAAAGGAAATATGCAACATATTGGCAGAACGATATAAGAGAGAATTCACCCCTAGAATTGATAATGAAGATAATGATACAGAAGTAAGGGACGAAAATAGTGAATATTTAGCTGACATAGATATTAATGAAGCTGATATTGTGCAGGCTATTAATGAAATTAAAACTGGAGCTGCTGCAGGTCCTGATGGTGTTCCTGCCATTTTGTAAAAGAAAGTAGTTCATTCTATCGCAAAGCCACTTGCAATATTATTAAGACAAAGTGTAGATACAGGCAAGATTTATGACGAGCACAAATTAGCATATATTACCCCTACTTTCAAAAGTGGATCAAGACTAGAGGCAAGTAATTATAGGCCTGTGAGTCTAACATCACATATTATGAAAGTGTATGAAAGGGTAATGAAGAAAAATATTATGAAACATTTAATAAATATAATTTGTTTAATATAGGACAACATGGTTTCGTACCTGGAAAAAGTACACAAACCCAACTGTTAGTCCACCGTGAGAACATATTCAAAAATATGAAAAGCAGAAATGAAACAGATGTGGTTTATCTAGACTTTGCAAAAGCTTTTGACAAGGTAGACCATAATATATTAGCGAAGAAAATTAGAAAACACAATATCGTGGATAAAGTAGGAAGATGGTTAAAAGAATTTTTACACAACAGAAAACAGATAGTTATTGCAAACGATGAGAAATCGGATGAAGCTAAGGTAGTAATATCCTGTGTGCCACAAGGTACGGTGTTAGCTGCAATACTGTTTGTTATTATGATTGCAGACATAGACAGTAATGTTAAGGACTCGGTAGTGAGTAGTTTCGCCAATGACACAAGAATAAGTAGAGAAATTACTTGTGATGAAGATAGGAACGCGCTACATAGAGACCTTAACAAAGTATATGATTTGGCAGAGGTAAATGGGATGGTATTTAACTCTGATAAATTTGAATCAATAAATTATGGAGACAGAGAAGGAAAGCTATATGCATATAGGAGACCTAATAATGAGACAATCACAAATAAGGAAGCAGTTAAAGACCTTGGTGTGATGATGAATAGGAACATGTTATGCAATGATCAAATAGCAATTCTATTGGCAAAATGTAAAGCAAAAATGGGAATGTTGTTACGGCACTTCAAAACAAGAAAAGCTGAACACATGATTATGCTTTATAAAACATATGTTCGTAGTCCGCTTGAATATTGCAATATGATATGGTACCCACACTATCAAAAGGATATTGCACAAATGGAGAGTGTACAAAGGTCCTTTACAGCTAGAATAGAAGAAGTTAAGGACCTTGACTACTGGGAAAGACTTCAATCATTAAAATTATATAGTCTAGAAAGGAGAAGAGAACGCTACATGATAATTCAGGCATGGAAACAGATAGAAGGAATTGCCGAAAACATCATGGAGCTAAAAATATCAGAAAGAGCAAGCAGAGGTAGATTAATAGTGCCCAAAACTATACCAGGAAAAATAAGGAAAGCTTACAGGACATTAATCCACTACGCACCAGCATCGATAATGCAGCGTCTATTCAATGCGTTGCCAGCTCATCTGAGGAATATATCAGGAGTGAGCGTAGATCTGTTCAAGAATAAGCTCGACAAATATCTCAGCTGCATCCCAGACCATCCAAGACTGGAAGATGCAAAATATACCGGAAGATGTACTAGCAACTCTCTGGTAGACATTAGAGGTGCCTCACACTGAGAGACCTGGGGCAACCCGAACAAGATGTAAGGTCTGTAAGGTCTGTAAGGTAAGCGTACCGGACACATTTAATGGTATGAATACAGCGGCAAGAGCCTGTTGTCTCTTGACCAATTACAACCTCTAGTCTAACGATTACCGCGGCCGGATTTTTCCGTTTCGTTGGGATTAGGTCACGTAGCGATGTTGACCCCGGAAACGTTGTATGGAAATTTATCTGCAGTCAGTAAAGGTCATAAAATAGAATGAACGAAAGGCTATTTTAAATTTCCAATAAGGGAGGCAGTATCATGAAACTTTTAAAGGGGAGATACAGCGGATATTCGTGGCAGAATTTTTATTGAATGTTTACTCCAGTTTATCATGTATTGAATTGTTTTATTATTTATTTTTTTTTTTAAGATTACGTGAACTCTGTAATCTACATCGTAATTTATAACCGGCTCGTCTCGAATTTGTCAATTGTCGCATATTTATTATTTATTTATTTTTATTTTTCGGATCTTATTTGTTTATTAAATATTTTGCTGATATTCCCTTCATCCATTTTTTGCATGTCAATCGTAACAATTTTTCGTTTAAATATTTACGCTATCAGTATAAATATCTTTCTTTTAAGTAATTTTTTTTAACATCAGGACGCCGATAGGCCTGCAAAATACTTTACATTTAGGTACATATATACATACATATATATATATATATATATATATATATATATATATATATATATATATGTATATATATATATATATATATAATATATATATATATATATATATATAGTATATATATATATATATATATATATTATATATATATATATATATATATATATATAATATGTGTGTATTATATATATATATATATATATATTATATATATACATATATATATATATATATATATATACATATATATTCATATATGCAATCGTACATACATACATACATATGCACACATATATGTATACATCGAGCTACAAATGTCATTTAATATCTAATTCGCCCTACCTCGTAATTAATATATTTTCATGTATGTTTAACCGAAGGGGAATTCTTTAGTCGACTAAAAAATTCCCTTTTGGTTAAACATACATGAAAATATATTAATTCCGAGGTAGAGCGAATTAGATATTAAAGGACATTTGTAGCTTGATGTATGTATATGAATCACGGTAATGTGATATGACTCACATATATATATATATATATATATATATATATATATATATATATATATATATATATACATACATACATAAATTATAAAAGACAGTGCTTGACCCCACACAGAACAAGTATTCTAAATCTTTTTTCATCCGCGGAGTGATAATGATCCTGATAGTCGGATCATCCGCTGCGTAGTCGCTCTAATTAATTCGGCGAAAGCGTATTATCAAAAGCTCCTTACGCCGAGTGGGGCCATAAGCGCTTTCATTGTTGAAGAGAAATGAAAGCAGCGCATAATCATTTGATGACTTGCACAAATCTCTTGGCGAGAGATTGTGGAAAGGAATGAAAGATACAAAATACTTTTTTTTTTTTTAAGGATAATTTGAAGATGGGTTGGAAATTTCAATCTAGCCTTGTTACAATAATTTTCAATCGAGTAAATAATGCGCACGTGTTTATTTCTTTACAGTGCTTTATCCCTTAGGAGGGATTGGGGGGGGGGGGGGTGCATAGAGCCGTCCGTGCACCTCAAGCGCGGTGCACTGTAGGCATTACTTGAAGTTCTTGCAGCGTCCCTTCGGTGCCAAACCGTAACCCCTTTAATTCCTTTTACTGCATCTCCATTCATATTATTTCTTCCATCTTACTTTCCACCCTCTTCTAACAGTTGTTTCATAGTGCAACTGCTTTGATGTTTTCCTCTTGTTACACCTTTCAAACCTTTTACTCTCAATTTTCCTTTTAGCACTGATTGACCTCGTAGGTCCTAGCGCTTGGCCGTCGTTCTAAATTGTATATTCTATTCTATACTTTGCAGTGCTTTTGAAATTTTACAAGTATATCGTAATTGATAGTATGTTAGGTCGTGTCTTTAATAAAAAAAATCCTTGAGAATCACTTGATCATTGTGATTAAAATTGGCACAATTCAAAGTGTAGTCCTTCTTTAACCTATCGTTGTTGTTCAGTTTACTATTTAATTCTTCTTATGCTACTTTCTACGTAAGTATTTCAACTCATGTGATCCAATTTTTTTATCTTCAATTTTATTCAGCAATTGGGAACTTTGATGAAAATAGCGATGCAAATCTGATCAAAGACAGTTATAAACTTCTTTTTCCAAACACAAAAAGTTTGTGGGTGGGGTAGTGGAGGTATTCCTTTGGTCGGTTCCCATGCTTCATGACGTGCTATATGCCGACTATGATTTTTGCATATAATGGAATATGCAAAACTCCATACAAAAATAGACTAAAATAAAATAACTCTTGAAGGAAATTTTATATTTTATTGAAAGTGGAAAATAAAATCTTGTCTCCCTGGTTGAAATTTCAAGTCAGTGTCCCCTTTAAAGTTCTTGTACCATATGAATAGGCTTTGTCTTCTGAAAAAAAAAATAACATCAAGTTTCTATTAAAGTCAAACACTGCAAATATGGAGCGGAAACTGAAATAAAATATAAGTATTAACAAGAATTTCTTGATGTCTCTTAAATTGTTTGTAAAATGTATGTCACTGAAATGCATCAGTCTTTATAAATGGAGAGATATGCGAATTGAAATACGTCAGTTTCATGCGTTAATCTTTATTAATGGAGATACGCGAATAACCTTGCACCCAACACTATGCCGATTAAAAGGCTTACTTTCCGTTTTTAGTTAAAAATGCGTTTCATAATTCCTACCTTGATACCGTGTGTCGGAGATATTAGTATTTCGTTAATAGTAGCTTTTATTTAAAGATTTTATTCATGTATATAAATATATAGTCGATTTAGAAACTTTGTATGCCTTCAGTATAACACTTGAATTGTATAGTGTATCTGTTCTTTAGCTTAATACTGTATATTGGTTTATTTTCACCTTTATAAAAATAGACTTAAGATAGAAAGGAAAAAAAATAGGTAAATACAGAGATGGAAAAATAAGAGAAAGATGTCAAGTGAACAATAATGACGCAAATGACTTTTATCACTCGATGAAAAACCATATTGTTATCGTGCTGAATGTTAGGCCTATGCCGATTACAAAAGGGATTCCATTATTGTTACGAATGTTAGACCTATGGGAATGACAAAAGCGGTTTTTATTATTGCGAATGATATAGGCATATGCAAATCACAAAAGCGTTTCTGTTATTGTCAGGAATGGCAAGCCTATACAAATTACAAAAAACACTTTTCGGTTATTGCTACGAATGGTAGGCCTATGCAGATTACAAAAGTGATTTCCTTATTATTAAGAAATGGTATGCCTATGTAAATTACAAAAGTTATTCCATTACCTATTATTAATTCGATTGGTAGCCCTGTATAGGTTGCGAAAGTGATTCCATTATTATGACGAATGGTTGGCCTATGCAAATTATAAAAGTGATTCCACTATTATGACGAATGGTAGGCCTATGCAAATTAAGCAAGTAATTAAATTATTATGACGAATAGTAGGCCTATGCAAATTACGAAAGTGATTCCATTGTTATGACGAATGGTAGACCTATGCATATTACGAAAGTAATTACGTTATTATGACGAATAGTAGGCCTATGAAAATTAAGAAAACAATGCCGCTATTATGACGAATGATAGGCCTATGCAAATTAAGAAAATAATTCCATTATTATGACGAATGGTAGGCCTATGCAAATTACAAAAGTAATCCGTTATTACAACGAATGATATTCATATGCAAATTTCAAAAGTGATTCCATTATTATGACGAATGGTAGGCCTATGCAAATTACGAAAGTAATTCCATTATTATTACGAATGGTAGTCCGATGCAAATTACGAAAATAATTCAATTATTATGAAGAATGGTAGGCCCATACAAATTACAAAAGTGATTCCCTGACTCCATTTGTCTCTGCTTGCTACCTAATTCATTCAGAGAAGTTGCCCATTGATCTCGTGAGTCCTGGGTATTGAATTACTCATTTGCCCCCTAATCCAAGGCTTATGCTTGTGAGAATTATCTATGTACACTTTTCAAATGCCTTCTAATTAAATCTTTCATTTTATCGCTATTTCATACAAAAGAGAATTATAATATTCTAGGTTACTCATTTATGTAATAGTGTTGCAAAGGAATTGATATAAAGAATGTAGATGCATGTGTTCGGGTATATGCTATTACATTAACAAGTTCAGTGGTGGTGTGCGTGGATAAATTTTCTTTCTCAGCAAATGGTCTGATGTTTTAAACGGTAAATTATCGCTTACTTGGGGAGTAAGCCTACAAACTAATTTGTTGTTGTTGTAGTTGTTGTTGCTGTTATTGTTGTAGGAAAGCTCTATGGAAAAATCTAAAATCGCCTGAAAAAGGTGTTTCGCGTTGAGTTAAAGATACAGGAATTTTAGGATAGGATACCTATGATTTATCTGTTTGAATGAAAATATAAAAAAAAATAGATAATGTGCCTGTTAAACAGTACAGAAAAATGATTTTGAATAAAATAGCGTATTAATTTTTATTTTCGTTGTTAAACTATCACCGTGCAAATTACTTTCTGATTCTTACAGTCAGTAAAATGCATTCGCTTGCCATAAATACTCTACTGGTCAGGTAGTGACGTGACTTCGTTCTGACGCTTTGGGCGCGAGTTCGAAACCTGCTACTGACGTCAAAATTACTTCATATTCCTGCATCCGGATATCAGGCTTTGTAGTGAGAATCGTATCCAAATAAACTGTGAAGAGATTGAGTATATAAGAGGGCATTGTGGTTATTAAAATTACATGAGAGTCCGGTAAAATTGTGACCTGTAGAATCTATATGTGAATTATAATCTTTGATTATTATCGACTTCCGATTGATTGATCTGGTATTTAAAAGCGGCATTATTCTCGTTTAAGTAAAATGAATTATATTAAGATACATGAGATATAAACAAATATAATTCTATATGGAACGAATTAGGAAGTAATATATGCCTTCAACCATCCAGTATCCTCCAAGAGAAATGCAATCAGAGGTAATTGTTTAGTCCACATAGGCACAAAATTCTCAGCTTGGACGTAATCCGCACCCAAAATGAATTACCGAAAAATTTTAATGGAATGAGAGCAATTCCAAAAACACCGGCGTTCCACTTTAATAATGAAAGTTAAAAAATAATAACTTCTCGGCAATAATCCGAGTGAATGAATTATGGAGAAGTCACCAACACTGGAATTTATTCTGTCTGTCTGTTTTGGGACGATGCAAATGGCATTCTCTCTGTCCGTCTACCCCGGTGGGCGGGACAGGCTTTTCGGACGAACTGTATCCGGCCACAGGGATTTAAAATTGGCGGTGCACTGTGGGCGTTACTTAAGGGTCCTTGCTGCGTCCCTTCGGCCCCTATCTGCAACACTTTTCATTCCTTTTACTGTACCTTCTTTCATATTCTTTCTTCCATCATACTTTCTCGAACCCTCTCCTAACAGTTATGCATAGTGCAATAGTGAAGTGTTAGAGATGTGTATTTCTGGTGATAAAAGTTCACTCTCGACGTGGTTCGGAAGTCACGTAAAGCCGTTGGTCCCGTTGCTGAATAACCACTGGTTCCATGCAACGTAATAACAACATAGAAACAAATAAACAAACAAACAAACAGGGAGGCTATATC
>NC_087206.1:81952853-81972853 GCF_015104395.2 Macrobrachium nipponense
CATATGAGATGTTAGGTCTTCCTTGTATTTTCTCCTGGTACCACATCGCACATATGGCTGCAAGATTGCAGCTTTTTGTAATGTGCTTGTACAAAAATCTTATGTATATATACATATATATAACATAAATTTTTTTTATAAAATCACCATCATTCATACACATGCATTAAGTTACAAATGTCCTTTAATATCCAATTCCCTTCACCTCGGAGTTAATATATTTCCATATTGTGTTAACCGAAGGGGAATTACTTTTTAGTTGATTGATAATAATTTCGTCCCCTCGTGGATTCGACCCAGCGCACAGAAGAGAAATCAGGACTTCAGTGAAGTTACCGACCAGGCCAACATATATGTGTTTGTGTGTGTGTGTTCGTGTGGAACTACAGGCAATTTTCCACGGTTCGTATGTTAATAGTCTATTAACTAAACAATGTAGCGCCATGTATTGCTCAACCCTTACTCCTCTCTATTAATATAATTTAAAATTTCCATCGCTCTAAGTATAAGTAATTGGAGATCTGTAAAGAATTCAGTGAATCCAGTCATTCAAAAAGCACAAAAATATTTTTGAAAAGTTCGCTGTTGAACATCATTTCATCCTGAGTTCAAATCAAATCTCTTTCCAGAAATCCTGGTTTCCACTACTTGTTTGTCTCTTCTCTCTCTCTCTCTCTCTCTCTCTCTCTCTCTCTCTCTCTAGGTCAATCCGTAGACCTGTAATTTGCATAAAATTCCTTCAATTGTTTTTTTCCTCATTTTCTTTTATGTCAGCTTCGCGTTTCGCGAGGGGAAACTTCGGTGAAAATTGTCTTTAATTGCATTCCCGATGAGACATCTCTGAGAAAGAGAGAGAGAGAGAGAGAGAGAGAGAGAGAGAGAGAGAGAGAGAGAGAGAGAGGTGTAAAGGGTATTTAAGCACAAAAAAGAAAGCAAAAAAGATGTAAGAAAGGTCAGTGAGAAGTGCTGTGGAATTAACGGGGACGAGAAAGATAAGCAGAGAGAGAGAGAGAGAGAGAGAGAGAGAGAGAGAGAGAGAGAGAGAGAGATCGGAGATGAAAGCAAAAGTTTGCATAAAGAGAAAGAGAAAGAGAGAGAAATGAAAGCAAGAAAATGCTTGTATGAGAGAGAGAGAGAGAGAGAGAGAGAAGTAAATATTTATCCACCAGTCTTCCTTGTCGCAAGATACGAGGCGTTCCAGTAAAAGGGCGTCACACTTGAATGCACCTCCAGAGAAAAAAGGAGCCGCCTTCTAATCTCAGGTTACATTAGTCAAGGTAAATGCAGTTTCCCCAAATATGTCAGATTCACAGTCATGCTTGATCGTACGGTTTACTTATGCAGTGTAACAACAGACATATGTCAAGGAACATGGCGACAAAGTAAGTTATGACAAGGACAATAATAATAATAATAATAATAATAATAATAATAATAATAATAATAATAATAATAATGTTTGACAGTAAGAAGACCTCCCGGGCTCTGTAGATTAAACTATAATAATAATAATAATAATAATAACAATAATGATAATAATAATAATAATAATAATAATAATAATAAATAATAATAATAATAATAAGAACAATAATAATAATAATAATAATAATAATAATAATATAATAATAATAATAAATAATAATAATAACATTGAAAGTAAAGACAAAATAAGTCCAAAAAACCTTACATATTATTATTATTATTGTTATTGTTATTATTATTATTATTATTATTATTATTATTATTATTATTATTATTATTATTATTATATAAACCCACTATTCGAAAAATAGAAAAGAATCTCTACAAGTGTAACGCTGCTGAAGTAGCCATTACTTTTAATAAATTATTATTATTATTATTATTATTATTATTATTATTATTATTATTATTATTATTCTATACGCCAGTATATTCAGTTGAACGCATACAAAACAACGCGCTAAGTATCATGGACAAAAAAAAACCCACTGAATTATCATTATCACGTACCCGGCCACGTTCCGTTGAAACTGAATGATGACGCATAACCGATTCATTACAGCGCTGGACATTTTCACTTTGAAATTACAACCTTGATGAACGCGTCCCATTACCGAGTGACATAACTGATCTATGACTGATATGAAAATATCAAAAATATCACAAATGCCTTTTTTTATAATTTCCTGTCGACTGATTAATTTGACATCTCTTTGATGCTGTAGTGTAGTGTAGTGGTAATATTGAAGTGGGTGTTGATTTAGGGTGGTAGTTATATTAGTGTGGTGGGTATATTATGGTGGCTGATGGTATTGGGTGTGTAGACTGTAGTGGTAATTATAAAAAAACGTATTGATTGGACCCGAGAGCTGGTATCTTTTGTCTGGTATGGAAATGTGGTGGGTGATTGTGTGATTGTGACTGGAGTTGTAGATGAATTGTATTGGTAGAACTAGTTTTGGTTTGTTAACATTGTGGGATGGTCTGTAATGACAGTTCTTGAGGTATAGAGGTTGATAGTATAAAGTTACTTGTTTTTATAAATATATATATATATATATATATATATATATATATATATATATATGATATATAGATATATACTTTCGTGTGGTATATATATATATAATATATATATATATATATATATATATATATATATATATACATATATATACATAATACGTATATATATATGTATATATATATATAATGTATAAGATATAGATACATATATATATATATTATATATATACGTATATATGGATATATATATATATAATATCTATATATATATATACGAGTATATATATATATATATTATATATATATATATATATGTGTGTGTGTGTGTACTCGTATATATATATATATCTATATATATCAGTACTATTTATATATATATAAATATATATATATACATCTATATATATATATATACTATCTATATATATGTACGTATATATGTCTATCATATATCTATATATATATATATATATATATATATATATAGTGTGTGTGTGTACTCGTATGTATATATATATATATATATATATATATATATATATAATATATATATATATATATATACGTATATATATATATATACATATATATATATATATATATATATATATATATATATATCTATACGTATATATAGTATACGTATACCTATATATATATATATATATATATATATATATATATATATATATATATATATTTATATATATATATATACATCGTAATAAACTGGTGTATGAAAAGTTATTCATAACTTTGAAAAGCAAAATATTAAATAAAAGTTATGATTAAATTTTCAGTTGTTATTTCCTTAAGGTCTTTTAAAAGCCTGTTTATAATCATTTTCTTCGTTGTTATTTCTTTGAAACGTTCTTTCGGCCAATAACTGCAACCCCTTTCATTCCTTTTTTGTACCTCCGCTCACATTCTCTTTATTCCATCCTACTTTCCTCAACCCTCTACTAACAATTGATTTCTAGTGCAACTGCGAGGCTTCCCTCTTATTACACCTTTCAAACAATTAAAAAAATTTTCTTAAAAAACAAAAAAAAAAAAAAAAAACCGAAAAAAAAAGGTTTCCCCCCAAAAAAAAAAAAAAAAAAAAAAAAAAAAAAACAAACTTGAAAAAAAACCTTTTTACTGTCAATATCCGTTTCAGCGCTGAATGGCCCCATAGGTCCCAGCGCTTGTCCTTTGGCATAGGTCTGATATTCCATTCCATTCCTATTTATTAAGACTTGTACTGCATCACATTATTTTGAGTTAGATATAAAACTGCGATTTTGAATTAGATATAAAACAGCTATTTGTAGTCAGATATAAAAAAGTTAAAACAGGTATTTTGAGTTTAGATATAAAACAGCTATTTAGAGTTAAATATAAAACAGCTGTTTTGAATTAGATATAAAACAGCTATTTTGAGTTAGATATAAAACAGTTAAAACAGGTATTTTGAGTTTAGATATAAAACAGCTATTTGGAGTTAGACATAAATCAGCTGTTTTGAATTAGATATAAAACAGCTATTTGTAGTTAGATATAAAACAGCTAAAACAGGTATTTTGAGTTTGATATAAAACAGCTATTTGGAGTTAGATATAAAACAGCTGTTTTCAGTCAGATATAAAACAGCTATTTGTAGTTAGATATAAAACAGCTAAAACAGGTATTTTGAGTTAGATATAAAACAGCTTTTGGGAATTAGATATAAAACAGCTGTTTCTAGTTGGATATAAAACAGCTATTTATAGTTAGATATACAACAGCTGTTTCGAGTTAGGTATAAAACAGCTATTTTGAGTTAGATATACAACAGTTATTTGTTGTTAGATATAAAACAGCTATTTTGAGTTAGATATAAAACAGGTATTTTGAGTTAGATATAAAACAACTATTTGTAGTTAGTTATAAAACAGCTGTTTCGAGTTAGATATAAAACAGCTGTTTTGAGTTAGATATACATCAGCTATTTGTAGTTAGATATAAAACAACTATTTTGAGTTAGATATACAACAGCTTTTGTAGTCAGATATAAAACAGCTGTTTTGAGTTAGATATAAAACAGCTATTTGTAGTTAGATATTAAACAGCTATTTTGAGTTAGATATAAAGCAGCGGACCTCATAAGGTTTAGTTACAAGCTACAAGGATTGATTACCTTTTTCAGATGAATGAAATATCTGAGAGATACGCAAAGAATATATTGCTTTTTATCCCCCCAACAGCTTTGCATTGATTAGGGACAGGTTAGCTTGTCGGGTGCACCTTAATTATGATAAATATTTTGTTTGTAAGATTGTGATCTGATTCTTGAATGTATTGGAATGAGAAAAACAATAATCAATAATCACGATCATTCTTAAAACGTGCAATGCAGAGTGTAACATTTTCATCCATATCGATGCAAAATTTCAAAATAAAAAGTTCTTATTTAACATAAGGCCAGATTCTCCATATATTAATACGTATTTACAATGGAGGACATTATTAATGCATTGGAATGAGGGACACAGTAGTTATTATAGGGTAAAAAATTGTTTGTCCATATATAGATGCCGAATGAGAAATTAAGATCTTATTTAATAATAATAGGGTCAGTTGCTCCGCATATTATAGTTATTATAGGGTAAAGAAATTTTATCCATATAGATGCTCAAATGAAGAATTAATTATTTAATTATAATAGGGTCAGAAATTGTCTTATTTAATAATAATAGGGTCAGATGCTCCGCATATTATAGTTATTATAGGGTAAATAAATTTAATCCATATAGATGCTAAATGAGAAATTAAAATCTTATTTAATAATAATAGGGTCAGATGTTCCATATATTATACTAATTTACACCAGGGAAAGTTTCCTCTGAATTGATGATATGTAAAGGAAATTAAATATAGAATTCTGTGTCCTAAATTGAAAGCATATATTTTTTTTCATGCAATAAATGGCGATATCTTTAACAGTGCCGTGAATGAAGCATAAAGGTTGAACTATTTATAAATGAATGCCAGAGTTCCCCGCTGTGCTAGCGAGGGTCGAGAATAAGGAGGAACGTCCCGAACAGACGCAATAAGACTACTAGATAGTTACAGTGGAATTTGTTCATTAAGCTTTGCTGTCATAGGATCCATTTTACCTTCTCTGGAAAGGTCTTGGCTTTCCTATGACTTACAAACTTATATGTATTCTGTTTTGAAGTGGTTATCCTGAAAAAAAATATATTACATATATATATATATATATATATATATATATATATATATATATATATATATATATATATATATGTGTGTGTGTGTGTGTGTGTGTGTATGCATATACACGTGCATGTGTACATACATACCTATATGTATATATATATATATATAGTATATTATTATATATATATATATGAGGGCAACACTTCATGTAGATATAGTAGATATGTTAGGTGAATTATCAAACTAATGTTAAAATTGAACAAAAACTTTACTTGGTTTTAAATCACGTCTGAATATATATTAACAATTTAAATATTTCACATACTTTAGCTCAATTTAAATATGCTATGTGTTTTAGCTCAATTTAAATATTTCACGTATTTAGCTGAGTTTAATTATTCCACGTGCTTTAGCTCAATTTAAATATTCCACGTGCTTTAGCTCAGTTTAAATATTCCACGTACTTTAGCTCAGTTTAATTATTCCACGTGCTTTAGCTCAATTTAAATATTCCACATACTTTAGCTCAGTTTAGATATTCCACGTGCTTTGGCTCAGTTTAAATATTCCACATACTTTAGCTCAATTTAAATATTCCACGTGCTTTAGCTCAGTTTAAATATTCCACGTGCTTTGGCTCAGTTTAAATATTCCACATACTTTAGCTCAATTTAAATATTCCACGTGCTTTAGCTCAGTTTAAATATTCCACGTGCTTTAGCTCAGTTTAAATATTCCACGTGCTTTAGCTCAATTTAAATATTCCACGTGCTTTAGCTCAATTTAAATATTCCACGTGCTTTAGCTCAGTTTAAATATTCCACGTGCTTTGGCTCAGTTTAAATATTCCACATACTTTAGCTCAATTTAAATATTCCACGTGCTTTAGCTCAGTTTAAATATTCCACGTGCTTTGGCTCAGTTTAAATATTCCACATACTTTAGCTCAATTTAAATATTCCACGTGTTTTAGCTCAGTTTAAATATTCCACATACTTTAGCTCAATTTAAATATTCCACGTGCTTTATCTCAGTTTAAATATTCCACGTATTTACTATGAGATTCAGGGCCTCTGTAACACGGTTTTATCGCAATAACTTTTTATCTATGCATTTCATAAATATAACGCTTATTCAGAATACATATTATATCTACACATAAATTTTGACTGTATTCTGCATTACGTAAGTTGAATAAATTTGGTACTTATAATGTAAAAGTGAACTTTTTTGAAGACAGGCCAACTTACTCAGAGAAAAGGTTTCGAACGCGCTCGTTACGTAACTTATGACAGCATTTCTTCCCTCATTCTCGATGGATGATTGGCTATACGTAACGAAGGCTAAACCTCTGGCAACAATGACATACAAATTTAAATACAAGCAAAGCAGTACACCTTTATGAACTCTGGAACCTCTCCACTGATAATTGTCATAATGAACAAACCAACAAAATATGTTAATAAATACAAAAACACTACGATTATTAGTCTAACTCCCAAAATAGGTTTCCTAAGAAATTACAGTCTACTTTATGGGTCACAATCAGATTGACAAGATGTAGGGAATAGTTGGTAATTTTCAAAAACATAGTAGACAAGCTTGATTTGATAACTACTATATCCAATGTCAAGCAATTTTTATTTATTGGCTATCTTCCTGTTTACTGAAAAAAAAATAGCCGGTACCGTATATTGGATTTAAACCTTCACTAATAATTATCGTCAGCATGATGACTTCATGAGGCTCCACCCACTTTCGCCTCGTTATAATTCAGGATAACACTGAAGGTTACCATGGGCATTGTTGGATTAGAAAATTTAACATCTGTCTATAAAAACTAATTTCTCGAGTAGTTGTAAGAAGTGCTAAATGATCCTCAAGGATCCCAGCAGTTGGCCTAAATGTTTAATTCATGTATATTACTGCTATACTGTTGCAGCACTACTGCTACAGTAGTATTACTATGCTAGCACTGATACCCCACCCACATCTATGTATCGTTCCGCCATTCATAAAGTCTTTGGGTTTCAGAGCTGATGGAGTTTCTGTCTGGAGGATGGGCGGGGCAACATTTCGTCAAAAGGTGTGTTTACCTTGCTTACGTAATGAATGTTTATTGACTCTTGGCTCGTAATCATTGGCCATGGCGTCGCTAGATCATTTTTACTCTATAAAAATTAAATTAAAACTATCGGGTTTAGGTTATTGATAATGCTGACAAAATTTGAGGAGGGGGGGGGGGGGGGGGCGAGGAAAACAAGACTCGTAATGGGGGAAGAAAGGCTGTAAACGGGGATTTTTTCTCTTAGCCATAAATTTTCTGACGGAGTCATTAATTCCCGCAGAGCAGCTGAGCCCACAAGGTTCATTGCAGGACCCGGAATCATCCGAATTTATGTGGCCCGGGTGGGCCGGGGGAGCGGGGGGGGGGGGGGGGTTGGTTGTTGTTATTATGTAGGGCGTATGATATGAAAAAGAGAGAGCTCTCCCTTCATGTGATATAGCTGTTCTTCCTTTGTTGATAACACGTGTTAATGATTTGGTGTTTCTCAGGCGATATACCAGTTTATCAATAACGAGATATTTCAGATATTTCTTTCATAATCTTTCTTTTAAAGTAAAGCTGGTCATATTCATTAACCCTACATTTGTGTGCCTTGGTTAACAGGCGTCTGTCAGGTGATCATAGTATATATTTTTAAATACGTTTTCGGTCTCAAGACAAAAAAAATTCAATATATTTTTTAATTTGGGTTCTTTTCCCAAGTACCTATGAATTTCACAGATGAAAAAATCCATTGTATTTTTAATTCGGGTTCTTTTCCCAAGTACATTTTAATTTCAAAGTATTTTAAAAAATTATAATATTTAAAAACGTTAAAACTTAAATGTTTAATTAACAGAAACTATTGGATAACGTAACAATTTTTAACGTTACTATCATAATTCCTAATAATTTTATTTCATATCTTACCTATATTTCAATTCATTTATTGATTTTTTAGTATATCTGTTTTTCTAATAACTTATCTCTTTTTGTATTAACCTTTACCGTAAGTTACTTCTTTCACATGAACTCCATATTCTTTGGAAGCTTGGATTTCAAGTCAATGGCCCCTGTGGAATTTTTCCATATGAATAGGGTTCATCTTCTGAATGATAATAATAATAATAATAATAATAATAATAATAATACTGTTAAAAAGAATGGCAGAATTAAGCGAGTTGATTTTATACATTGCTGTTTTCTATTTTCCTTACAATTCGCTTCTCAGGCTCAGCGATGTTTCTGAGTAACTAGCTAATATTCATATTGGGAATTTTCAAAAATTATAAATGCTGAAGGTAATCTTTTATTAAAACAGGATCTCAGGTCCAGGACAAGCAGGGGTCGTCGTTAGTGCCTGACCAGAGATCCTATTCTAATTAAAGATTACCTTCAGCATTTATAATATTTGAAAATTCTCAATATGAATATTAGCCAGTTACTCAGAAACATCGCTGAGCCTGAGAAGCGAATTGTAAGGAAAATAGAAAAAAAACAATATATAAAATCAACTCGCTTAATTCTGCCATTCTTTTTAACAGCACTTGCATAAAAGAGGGTCTTCTACCAAAATAATAATAATAACAATAATAATAATAATAATAATATAATTAATAATAATAATAATAATAATAATAATAATAATAATATAATAATAATATGGTGGAAGACCCTCTTTTAGCAAATACTGTTAAAAAGAATGGCAGAATTAAGCGAGTTGATTTTATATGTTGTTTTTTCTATTTTCCTTACAATTCGCTTCTCAGGCTCAGCGATGTTTCTGAGTAACTGACCAATATTCATATTGGGAATTTTCAAAAAATCATAAATGCTGAAGGTAATCTTTTATTGGAACAGGATATCAGGTCCAGGTCAAGCAGGGGTCGTCGTCAGTGCTGGTATTATTCCGTAGGCGTAGTTCAGTTCGGGGCCGGGTTCGTCTTCGGTTTAAGGGCTGGTATTGGTGCTGGTATAGCTGGTATACCTGGTATCACGTGACGTTTCGACCTTCTCGCAGGTCATCCTCGGACGAGTCGTTTGAAGAGACTGTAGCAAGAAAGTCTGTGGGGCGGTATTTATAGCGGCTCGGACCTAGAGTTGCATTCTCATTGGTCGGGCCGGTCTTGGACGAAGTCGTGGATCTCGCCTCGAAGGTCTCGGGATTCTCTCGTGCGAGCGCCACAGTAGTGTGTGGGGATGAATGACAGGAATTCCGTCCGTAGCAGGAATCCTGTCATTCCGTGGGGGCTCCTGATTATCTGGTATTGTCGGGGTCGTTCGCTGCTCTCCGGGGGGGCGGCGGTGGGAACGAGAAACGTTTCTGGGTGATGTTAAGATTTGGTTTTCTCCTTGCCTATATGGAGGGCTTTTAGGAGGCGCAGACGTCGGGGATCCGTTGTCTGGTCTATTATTCCGGTATTAGAAATTATATAATTTCTCTTTATCCGTTTGTTATGAGCAGTCCTGGCGTGGTTGAAGATGGCTCCTTCTTGAACGTGGCAGGAGATTCGCTTGGAGAAACGCATGGAGGTCATACCGACGTATTTGCCGAGGCATCCTCGGACGGGGCATGCGTAAAGGTAGACCACACTCTTCTTCTTCAAGGGATCCTGCAGGGGCGCCGAAGGGTTGTTTCTCATCACCAGGCTGCTCGACTTCTTTCGTTTTATTAATATATAATTAAACGTCAATATTTTTTGTCTGGGTCGGCGGGGCTGACGTTTTCGTCGATGATCTTTTTGAGGGCTTGTTCGTCCTCCTTGTACCTCCGATGGAAGTGCCCCTTGTAGAAAAGCTTGATGGGCTCTGCAACATCGGGGCGTGGTTCCTGGTGGTACCAGGCTTCCATATTTTTCCTTATAGATTCATCAACAGCACGATTGGTGTGTACGTTGTCGATGAGGACCTGGGCGGCGCGCTCCAACTCACTGCGTGTGTCATTCCAGGAGGAGCAGTGTAAGAGGGCCCTCCTGACGAAGGCGCTGATGGTGGAGCGCTTATACCTCTCAGGGCACTCGCTCTCACCGTCCATGCACATTCCCAGGTTCGTCGGCTTCGTGTACACCTTCGTGCTGAATTCGGAATCTCGCTGTTCGACAAGAACGTCAAGGAAGGGGAGGCGGCGGTCTTTGCAATGTTCAATTGTGAACGTGAGGCAGCTGTGGTCGTGAATTGCACGTGGCAGCTGCTCTATCTCATCCTGGGAGTCGGCGCAGACGAAGGTGTCATCAGTGTAGCGCACGTACATCCTCGGTTTGTTGGAATTCTGGAAGACCCTCTCTTCGACGGTACCCATATAGAAATTGGCGAAAAGGACCCCAAGGGGAGATCCCATCGCCACGCCGTCGATCTGGGAGTACATATAGTTGCGGTGATCAGCAAAGGCTCCCAACCCTGTAAGGGGCAATAACCTTTACTCTTCTTTCATTTCAATTTATTTAATTTCAAAACTGGGTTAAAAGAAGCACTAATATAAATAACAAGTTACCAGCAAGACGTAAAATCCTTTAAAAAAATGTAAGAAATTCGAAAGAATATACTTAGATGAATGGAAGCCAAAGATATACTACAGGTTTTATTTAGAGTTTCAGGAAACAAGGCGTGATCCGGCCTCCAGCTTACTCGGGACGTGTGCAAGATTTTCCCCTCACACGTAAGTTGTAAACATTATATTCCTAACTTAATGTAAATTAAAACGTGCTAAAATCTTCGGTCAAATAGAGCTTAGTTTCACCAACGAAAATTAAAATAAATACGATAT
Source organism: Macrobrachium nipponense (assembly GCF_015104395.2). NCBI lineage: Eukaryota > Metazoa > Arthropoda > Malacostraca > Decapoda > Palaemonidae > Macrobrachium > Macrobrachium nipponense. The sequence goes on from NC_087206.1 coordinate 81,964,376, forward strand.
ATTTTATGAGAAGTCATTTTACTGTACTGTTTAACATGCATATTATTTATTTTTTACAATTTTCTTCTTATGAGTATATTATAAATATCGTATTCTAAAGATTCCTGTATCTTTAACTCAATGCAAAACACCTTTTTCAGACCCTTTTAGGGTCTTCCACGGACTTTTCCTACCCCCAACAAAACCAACACCATCATCAATAACAAAGTAGTTTGTAGGCTAACTCCCCGAGTAAGCAAAAATCTGAAATAGGCATTACTTCCTTTCTGTAGTCTTAAAGTAGTCTTACATTTCATTCCATAGTTCATCCATTTCATAATCTCTTTTTCGTTTGTATTGACCGAATTAGATTCCAAAAGGAAAGGGGAGAAAGTACTTTATGAGTTATAGAAACCTTAAATGTTATTGCACACACGTCACAGACAGGTTCAATACAAGTTGACGACGTCTTGGTGTTGGTCCAGTGCTTCTTACCATCATCCAGCATTGGCGGGAGTATTGTCCTATCGACTGGTTTTCAAAAACATATTTGTGACATGTATGAGATAAGTTGCCTACATGTGTTTATGAACCCTTACTCGTCAACAAACTTTATTTCATTTTGCAACCAAATAAATCAAAAGGAATTATTATTATTATTATTATTATTATTATTATTATTATTATTATTATTATTATATTTTTGGTCTATAACAGTCCTCTAATTCGACTGGGTGGTATTTATAGTGTGGGGTTCCTTGTTGCATCCTGCCTCCTTAGGAGTCCATCTCTTTTCTTACTATGTGCTCCATTTCTAGGAGCACACTCTTCTGCATGAGTCTTGGAGCTACTCCAGCCTCTAGTGTTTGTAGAATCCATTTCAGGGATCTCGGGATCGTGCCTAGTGTTCCTATGATTATGGGTACAATTTCCACTGGCATATCCCATATCCTTCTTATTTCTATTTTCAGGCCTCGATAATTATCCATTTTTTCCCTTTCTTTCTTTTTAATTCTGGTATCCCATTATTATTATTATTATTATTATTATTATTATTATTATTATTATTATTACAAAAACGTATATTTCATTTTGCAAAAGGAATTATTATTATTATTATTATTATTATTATTATTATTATTATTATTATTATTATCATCATCATCATCATCATAACAACCTTTATCATTTTGCAACCAAATAAACCGAAGTAGGAATTACTATTATTATTATTATTGTGAGCAATAGTTCCATTCCCTACAGTCATAGTTATCTATCAGTCTGTCTATCTGTTTCTCCCTCGAGATTATTCAACATCCTTTATACAAAGGGCGAGACCTCTCTCTGCCCTGTCGCATACCATCGAATGGAGTAGGGGGACATGTCCCGTAAAGAGACTTGAATACTAAGCAGGGAATTGCCGGAGGAGGAGGAGGGTTGGTAGCCAGCCAGCCAGCACAGCTCCATATCTTCCCCACCCCCTACAACCCCCTCGCCCTCCTCTTTTTCCTCTACTTCTTCTTCTTCTTCATGATGTTTCATGCTTTCTCGCTATCTTCTTTTCTTCTTCGGGATAATTCTTGCTTTCTCGCTGTCTCCTCCTCCTCCTCCTCCTCCTCCTCCTCCTCCTACAAGCCAATGCCCCCAACGTCTGTGACTTCTAGCTAAGCGTCGATAGCCACATATACAGCTGGGTATAATGGTTGCAATTGAGCTTCGGAACTTGCAAATGATACTTTTACACTTTAGTGCTAAGCCAAAGAAAAATGCATAGTGAAAGGAAGACTTTAGAAGGGTTATTATATGACGAAAATATTCGGGTATAATACTAGATAAAAAAATGAATTAAGGCAATGATATATAGTATTTGTGTGTGTGGGTATATTTAGATGGCACACACACATATATGTACACATATACATATGACATTATCCCACATATTTACCTAAACCACATTTACCACTTACATGGGTTTTCAGGATTGTATCTGTGACTCGCCACAGTTTTTATATATATATATATATATATATATATATATATATATATATTTATGTATATATATATATATAGTGTATAGTTATACATACGGTATGGGGCTTTGTGATGTCACAGATACCATCCTGAAAGCCATGTAAGTGGAAAATGTGGTTTAGGTAATATATGGATATCTGTCATATGTATATATGTGTGTGTGGCATATAGATATATGTAAATGTACATACATTATATATATATATATATATATATATATATATATATATATATATATATATATATATATATCATATATATACGAAAACATTTACAGCATATCCACGTTACATTTTATAAAAAAAAGTTCGCGTATCGACTATATGCTTACATTACTGACATAGAATTTAACTCTGTTCCATTTGTTGAATCTCTCTCTCTCTCTCTCTCTCTCTCTCTCTCTCTCTCCTCCTCTCTCTCTCCTCTCCTCCTCTCTCTCCTCTCTCTCTGAGATTCATTTTTGTCCAGAGATCATATTTACCTGACCAGCGGCGTTCGAGTCACGGGCATAACTCGAACCCGGTCCCGAGTATATTAAACCCATCGTAAACACAGAACATTTTATTATTATATATTTTTCATTGCGCTTTCTTTATTACCCTCCTTCTGTTTTCATTTCCACGGACAACGATTTCCGGGTCTTTATGAGGAGCGATAAGACTCCGCTGTGAGACAGTGTTGCGGAGTTGATTGTGGCATCAGTGATCAAGTTTGTGGCACGCAAAGGTCGTGCTGCGGCATTGACCCATGATGATGATAATGTTTCGTACTCTCTCTCTCTCTCTCTCTCTCTCTCTCTCTCTCTCTCTCTCTCTCTCTCTCTCTCTCTATATATATATATATATATATATATATATATATATATATATATATATATATATATATATATGTTGCCACAAACTTGATCACTGATGCCACAGTCATCTCCGCAACACTTTCTCACAGCCGGAGTCCTATCGCTCCTCATAAAGACCCGGAAATCGTTGTCCGTGGAAATGAAAACAGAAGGAGGGTAATAAACAAAGCGCAATGAAAAATATATAATAAAATGTTCTGTGTTTACGATGGGTATTATAATATACTCGTGACTCGAACGCCGCTGGTGATGTTTTCGATGTTAATATTGGCAGTCTTGATGATGAGGATGTGGAAAAGTGATGATGAAGTTGCTGGCGATATGATGACAGATGATGAAAATGGTGATGTTTCTTTATGATGATGAGGATGTTGAGAGGTGATGATGAAGAAAATGATGAAAATGGTGATGTGTTTTTCGTTGTTTTACAATGAAGATAATGATAATGCCTTTAATATAATCGACTTCATAAGTATTAATTGTTCTGAAGATGTGTAACTGATTTCGTTCGACATGATTTGTTTTATTCTAAAAAGAAACTCTCTCTCTCTCTCGTCTCTCTCTCTCTCCTCTTCTTCTCTCTCCTCCTCTCTCTCTCTCTCAAAATTTATTAAATAACCAGTAACATATCTTGTTTGAATAGAGAGATTGAAAAATTCAAAGCGATCTGGTGCTCTCATGCAATAACTAATTCAAAGAAGATGGGCAGGTCAAAAATCAACTCTTTAAGTTACATGCACACACACACACACACACACACACATATATATATATATATATGTATATATATATCTATATATATACAATATATATATTACCTATACACCTTCACTGGACATGCTTACGAAATACACTCCCAAACTAAGCCGCTATAATAAAACACAATGATAATAATGCAAATTTTCCAGTCTAAGCTATTCCGAAGACATGCCACAACTCCTCCAGTGACGGACATGCTTTTAAAAGCGCCTCCCCGCGCACGGCGTCGATCGCGTGTGTTTCCCCGAGGTAATCAGAAGTGGCTGCGAATTAGAGTCTCGCTAATTATAGTTTGTTGTTGTTTGCGCTGATGGAGTGGAAGGCCGTATTCCGTGTAATTGGGTCGGGGTGAGGGAGGGAGGGAGGGGGTAGGGTGTTTATTCGTAGTTTATATTGATAACGTGTGTCTTGTCTGCTCGTCTGATGGTGCGTTTGTTTCCTCTTGTTTGTTTCCTCGGATAAGTTGTTTCGGCTTAGTTTTTTTTTCCTCTGTGTCTTCGTCTTATTTTTGCTTCCTCTGTCCGTTGTGGACATTAACAGTTTACAGAGACAGACAGCTTTTGCTTGTCCGTCACGTGGAAAAATTGTCATTATTGTCATTGTGTTTTATTATAGCGGGTTAGTTTGGGAGTGTGTATTTCTTGAGCATGTCCAATGAAGGTTTGTAGGTTTTATATATATTATATATATATATATATATATATATATATATATATATATATATATATATGTGTGTGTGTGTGTGTGTGTGTGTGTGTGTGTGTGTGTGTGTGTGCACGTAACTTAAGAGTTAATTTTTGACCTGTCCTTCTTCATTGAAATAGTTATTGCATGAGAGCACCAGATCACTTTGAATTTTTCAATCTATCTATTCAAACAAGATATTTTACTGGTTATTTAACAAATTTTTTTGTGTGAGAGAGAGAGAGAGAGAGAGAGAGAGAGAGAGAGAGAGAGAGAGAGAGAGAGAGAGTTTCTTTTTAGAATAAAACAAATCATGTCGAACGAAATCACTTACACATTCAGTAACAATCTAATACTTATGAAGTCGATTATATTAAAGGCATTATCATTATCATCATTATAAAACAACGGAAAGCACATCACTATTTTCATCATTTTCTTCATCATCACCTCTCAACATCCTCATCATCAAAAAGAAACATCACCATTTTCATCATCTATCATCATATCGCCAGCAACTTCATCATCACTTTTCCAAATCCTCTTTATCAGGACTGCCAATATCAACATCGAAACCATCACAACACATCACAACAGACGTCCGCTGATGTTGAAGAAAACGTGCGCCTGCGCGATAGGGGGCGTCAAAAAAGAAAAAAAAAAAGTCAAAGCAACTTCTCCGGTTCGGCTCGAATACATTAGGGGACAAAAATCTAATACCGGGAGCGATACTATAGTTTTCTGAGGTGCGACGATACCTTGTAGAATACGCGCGAAGTTTGGTTAAAAAAATTTCTCTCTCTCTCTCTCTCCTCTCTCTCTCTCTCTCTCTATATATATATATATATATATATATATATATATATATATATATATATATATATATATATATAATATATATATATATATATATATATATATATATAAGTCATATCACATTTCCGTGATTCATATACATATATCGAGCTACAATGTCCTTTAATATCTAATTTGCTCTACCTCGGAATTAATATATTTTCATATATGCTTAACCGAAGGGGAATTTTTTCTCGATAATAGACTTGCCTGGACCGGGGTGCGAACCCATGGATCCTTTCAAATCCAGGAACGTCAGTGAAGCTTTTACCTATTACACCACCTCTTGCGGTGGTGTAGTAGGTAAAAGCTTCACTGACGTTCCTGGATGTGAAAGGCTCCGTGGGTTCGCGCCCCGGTCCAGGCAAGTCTATTATCGAGAAAAAATTCCCCTTCGGTTAAGCATATATGAAAATATATTAATTCCGAAGTAGAGCGAATTAGATATCAAAGGACATTGTAGCTCGATATATATATATATATATATATATATATATATATATATATATATATATATATATATATGATATATGTATATATATATATGTATATATATATATATATATAGTATATATATATATGTATGTATAATATATATATATATATATATATATAGATATATATATATATATATATATATATATGTATATATGTATATATATATATATATATATATATATATATATATATATATATATATATATATTTTCACATGCAGTTTTATTTTTAACTTGTCCACTGGATACGTTTACAGTTCGGTAACTGAATATCTGTGTGTGTGTGTGTGTGTGTGTGTGTGTGTAGGTCTGTTGACACACAGCAGTACTTTATACTTGGTCACTAGATACGTTTTGAACTCACCAACTGTTCTCTCTCTCTCTCTCTCTCTCTCTCTCTCTCTCTCTCTCTCTCTCTCTCTCGTGTATATTATTCCATTAAACTAATTTTCTCACAGTCAATTTAGATTTTCAAAATGTTGCTCTTTCGCATGAATATATTTATTCATTTCGTAAACTTGGGTTTCTTTTCTTTTTTTCAGCCTGTTTTTGGCATTGTCTTACATTTATGAATATGTTCACCTGTTTTGTTAAAATTCCCCGTTATTCCTTTCTGATTTTCCCCTATGTTCATCCTTCATGTGTTCTCTTTGTAGTCATTTCCTTCTTCCTCTTCTTATTCTTATTTTATTCCACTTCCTAGAATTATTTATTTCACCCCCCGCCCCGCCTCATATTTCCGTTCTTCTCCTTTTTACATCATTCTTCTATTTTATTATTAGTCTCTCTATTTCTCTTTTGCGTTTCTTGTTTCTCCCTTACCTTCCTCTGTCTCTCTCTGGTCTTTATCTTTCATATAAATCTGTTCATTTATTCGTAGTTTTTTTTTGTCAGTAGATTTTCTATTTCATTTTGCATTATTCATTTCTTTTTATTACTACTTAACTATAGTTTCTATCTTTTCCGTTTTGTTGTATTAATATTTTGTTTTATTCATTCATTCTCTCTTCAGTTATTCTCATACAAAGTGTTTATTTCTCTTCTGCTTCTTTATTGGACTTCCGCTTTGTCTCCTTTTATTACCTAGTAATAATATTTTGACGAAAGATACCACCTCGCAGGAACCATATTCACTTAAATGTTATATTTAAATATATTTTTCTTTCATTTAAAATCTTCATTTCCAAGCTGCGGTTTCTTGCCAGTTAAGTTAATTTAGGCTTTTGCATTCCTTATATTGCTTTTCAACTGTTTCAGTGGCATTTGGTTTTATATTACTTTCGTTCTTGCGAGATTTTTTCCCTTGGTTTTTTGTACTTATTTTTTTGTAATTCTCTATTATATTTCCTAATATATATAGATATATATACTATATGTGTGATTATTATCATTATTATTATTATTATTATTATTATATATATATATATATATATATATATATATATATATATATATATATATATATATATATATATATATATATATATATATCACATCACCGTGATTGAAATAAATGCATTAAGCTACAAACGTCGTTTAATATCCAATTCGTCTTTGGTGTTTATAAATATTTCTCTTTATTCCTCATTTTTCTTTTATTCTTTTCCTTCGATTGTCTTCCTGAAACGCTTTTATATTCTTATCTTTTTACTTTTTTTTTTTTGTTTTTTGAGTACCTATTTTAGTACATTATTTAATCATTTTGAAAATTCATGTTACTTCATGTTCCCCAAATTCATTCTTGCTAAAATCCACTAAAGAGTTTCCTTATTGAAAACTCATGTTACTTCATGTTCCCAAATTCATTTTATTTTAAAAAACCACTAAAGTTTCCTTACCGGATGCGAGTGGTCATTTTAAACGCATGCCAGAACAGTGTCAGTGTGCCAGCACATGTGGAAGAACACAGGTGTTCTGCACATGTCCCACCGGCGTGAGAGCATCTGCGGCAGGTAGCTAACATGTGCCCAAACGGAACAGGTGTGAATCTGTGTAACACGAAAGAAAATATTTCTAGCCAGGTATGATGTTTTGTGGGACATGTTCATTTAGCATATCAAATGTGAAGTGTGCTTTTCTCTCTCTCTCTCTCTCTGTTTCATATAATGTACAAGAATTCTGTCAAGGCCAATTCTGGCTTAAAATGCCGAGTTCTAAGCTGAAAAATAAATAGTTGCCATATCCATATATATATATATATATATATATATATATATATATATATATATATATATATACACACACATATATATCTATATATACACGTCCTGACCTTTGACCCAGATTCTGGTACGTTTTTTCCAGCATCTACTACGTGACTCACTGCTCTCTCTCTCTCTCTCTCTCTCTCGTCTCTCTCTCTCTCTCTCTCTCTCTCCCTCTCTCTCTCTCGGTATACTCTCTCTCTCTCTCTCACCACACAACACGCACACCACACATATATACGTATACTAATATATATATATTGTATATTATTATTATAGTATAGTAATATAATATACATACATTATATTATTATATACTATATATATATATGTATGTATGTATGTGTAATTATAATTATATATTAATATATTATTTATATAATATATAAAAAAAAAAAAAAAAAAAATATAATAATATATAACACAATATAATATGCTATATATGTATGTATGCTTATATGTAATAATACTATATTATATTATTATATAATATATATATATATATATAGATATTATATATTATACTATATATATATTATGTATGTAGTATGTATGTATGTATGTTGTATGTATGTATGTATATTGTATTAACTGAATCACGAAAGCTAGGAAC
>NC_087206.1:81977853-82000353 GCF_015104395.2 Macrobrachium nipponense
TAGCAGCAAATTGTTAAATATCCCACCAACTCTTATGCCACTCTAAATCTGCCTGGTTATGAATACACTTTCTGTTCTCGAAACTTGTCACGTGACCTACCTACTACAAAACATTTGAATTTATATATTCGCCTGTTTTACCTTGTTTACTGCATAGTGTTTTATCTTGTTTACGGCATAGCTTAATGCCTGTTTAATTTTAAAACTTAGTTTAATTCCAGTTTCAGCTTTTTTAATTTCTTTTTTTTTTGCATCATAGTTTATATCTCGTCTTAACTTGAATACCTCAAAATTTAATGTTTATTTTAGCTTGTTTACCTCATAGTTTACAGCCTCTTTCAGCTTGTTTAACTGATAGTTTACCGCCTCTTCCAACTTATTTTCCTCGTTGTATAATGCTTATTTTAGCTTGTTTGCCTTACAAGTTGATGACTATTTCAACTTCTTTAACTCATAGTTTGATGAGCATTTTAACTTGTTTATCTCACAGTTTAGTGACCATTTTAACTTCTTCAACTCATAGTTTAATGACCATTTTAACTTGTTTATCTCTTAGTTTAATGACTATTTTAACTTGTTTATCTCATAGTATAATGACTATTTTAACTTGTTTATCTCATAGTTTAATGACTATTTTAACTTGTTTATCTCATAGTATAATGACTATTTTAACTTGTTTATCTCTTAGTTTAATGACCATTTTAACTTGTTTATCTCAGAGTTTAATGACCATTTTAACATGTTTATCTCATAGTTTAATGACTATTTTAACTTTTTTTATCTCATAGTTTAGTGACCATTTCAACTCATTTATCTTATAGTTTAGTGACCATTTTAACTTGTTTATCTTATACAGGTTAATGACCATTTTAACTTTTTTATCTCATAGTTTAATGACCATTTTAACTTGTTTATCTTATAGTTTAATGACCATTTTAACGTTTTTATCTCATAATTTAATGACCATTTTAACTTGTTTATCTCATAATTTAATGACCATTTTAACTTGTTTATCTCATAGTTTAATGACCATTTTAACTAGTGTATCTCATAGGTTAATGACCATTTTAACTTGTTTATCTCATAGTTTAGTGACCATTTTAACTTTTTTACCTTTCGATTACATCTTTGCCTTTCCTATGTACACAATCGCTGCCATATTCTTTAAATATTCATTTTGAAGTCATTATTCACATTTCCTCACTGAAGACAAAGACTCCTGATTGTAACCTTTCCCTTCTTACACTCTATCATCCAGGAAAGACTTAAGAGATTCATCACCTACTCAGGAGACTCGTCACCAACTCAGAAGACTCATCTCCAACTCAGGAGACTCATCTCCAACTCAGGAGACTCATCACCAACTCAGGAGACTCAACTCCAACTAAGGAGACTCATCACCAACTTAGAAGACTCATCACCAACTTAGAAGACTCATCTCCAACTCAGGGGACTCGTCACCAATTCAGGAGACTCATCACCAACTCGGGAGACTCATCACCAACTCATCCATCTGGAAGGACATCCATCTTCGGTCATTCACGCACGGGTGAAGGAAAATGAAAAGCTCTGTCACTAAAAACTGTTGTTTTTATAATTTTACATTGGAGTACAAAATATGTACACTGCCACCGGCACTAGGATACATAAGGCCTTTTCTTACGACCTACTCTTAAATGCGACCACTGGGTGTAACGACAGTGGTAACAAAAAAGAAATAAAAAAAAGTTACCAATAGTATATTTCTCGTATTACATAAATATGTATGCGTCTGCATATATGCAAGCATGTATTTTTACATTTTAATTGATAAGTAGATGGTGTGCTTTTTGTATACATTTATATATATATATATATATGAATGTATGTATTTATATATATATATATATATATATATATATATATATATATATAATATAATATATAACCTATTCATATATACATTTATATTATGAATGTACGTATGGACATGGTATATATATATATATATATATATATATATATATATATATATATATATATATACAATAGATGCTGCATATATGTGTATGCATACATAAGTATATTACATTTTCCTTCACATCCTGTTTACAATGCAAGTAATCTTGTAGTTCCTTTATGAATAAGCGTTATATATTCATCTCGAAAACAAAAAACTGACGTATTCATAAACATGTGTAAATAAAATCTCTTCCCGAGAACTCAAAGTAGAGGCAACAACGCAAAAGGACTCATAAGATTAATAGAAAATCGTATTTAAAATCGTATTTGATGTTTTCTTTCTATTGACTTTATATGTGTTTTCTCTTTCGTGGGTGAATTCCAAGACTTATACAAAATCGAATTACATATAGTAGATATGTCTTACTCTCACAGATTCGGCTTTTGAATTTATACAATTGGAGTCGTAGTATGCCTAAGTGCGTATGCATGGAATTTATAGATGCATATATACACACTTTATATATACATATATACGATATATATAATATATATATATATATAAGTATGTGTATATATAGTGATATATATATATAGATATTATTAATATATATATATATATAAATATAATTATTTAATATATTTAGATATATACACACACACACACATATATATATATATATATATATATATATATATATATATATATATATATAAGTATATATATAGACAGACTGCATACCCTGAATAAATGTATTACACATAATTTAATTGCTTCAATTTTACCTAAGTCTAGCCAATATAATTTAACATTTCTTATATTTTTAATTACATTAAACGCAGGAAATTCAGTAAATTTGATATGTTGGTTTTTGAGCACATAAATTTTCGTCTTCATCTCAAACTCCAAATAAGTGTTTTGTAGAGACTTTATCATTTCCTAAAACAGGCAAATGAAATTAATTTTTTATAAAATAGAACCCAGCACAGTAGTTACAGTCATATATCAGTTACAATTTCTATCAACACTAAAAATTATAAAATGAGAAAATATGATAAACAAATATTTTAAAAACGCTTGTATCAAAATGCACCAAAAAGTACAACATAATTTTTTTAGACACTCCAGGATTTCTTACAATCTTGGTGTGCATACAAAAAAATTTTTTTTTTTAATTTAGTTCATTTAAAAAAAGCGTGCTTAAAATTATTTTTACTCTGTTATTCTTTTCACACCAGGATAGAATAAAATTCTTTAGGAAGATTATTTTATAATTGGCGTCGTTTTTAAACTTCGAATAACTTTGGCTTTGACTGTTTCTTTGGAATGTCAAAATCAAATGAATAAACTTGATACCTAACTGCCTTCAGAGTTATCTATCTTAGATCTGAATGAATGTGAATGAATTCCTGACGTAGAGTAAAAAAATGCCTTCCAGTCTTGTGTACTAATCTGAGTTAGGGATGAAGTTTTTGGAGCAATAAGTAAAAACTGTAAAACTGCAAATCGATATAAAATTTCCCCCTTAATATGTTCTTTGTTTATCCCGTTTAGCAGAGATTTCTTCGTCAACCCTTTTTCTCATTGTTTATAATCTTTTGGCCGTTTTGTCAATCATCGTCAGAAAACTCCTAAAAAGTATGTCCTAAAAGAAAGACAGATGTTGTGGGAAATGGCTTAACAGACTGTACACAATCTTTCCTCTCGGTTCCAACAAGTGACTATGTCAAATAATTGTCCCAAATTTCATTCGCGTTCCGCGAAGAAATAACAGACTACGAAAGAAAACTATGTTATTAAATAGTGTAGACTTATTACCGTCGAGTATGCTTTTAAATCTATTTTGGCTAGATGGGTAGCTAATTTGCCCCACTTTATACGCGTTATGATATTCTGAGAAATTGTGTGAAGGAGAAATCAGATCCTATCGAGGAAAATCGTTAGAAGAAATAAAAAAAGGAGAGGAAGAAAGAAAACCGATGTTTTAACGGTGAAAGATCTTCTCATCGTAATTTTGACCTTTGAAATATACCCACATTATTATTATGGAGAGGCAAAACCGCACTTACGCATACGTACACGTATTTAAAGGTAATTCTATAGAATCTGAAAAGGGAAATCGAACAGATTCCCGAAAGCTATCCCTGCAGATTTAGCTTTGAATATATCTACACATACATAACTGAGGATTTGTTTCTCCATATGATGATCATTCTACTGGGAGTATTTATTATTATTATTATTATTATTATTATTATTATTATTATTATTATTATTATTATTATTATTATTATTAGTCTCATTGTTGTTGTAAATTTCAGTTCTTTGGCTCTTAATCTTTCTCCTTCTGGGGCTGTCGTATTGACGAAAAGACCAAGAATTCTTCTTCTTTAGAATGACTGAATTTGCTAGAGGAAATTAATCACTACAAAATCATTTATTTAATCAAATTCTCCTCCACCTCCACTCAAAGATGCAACAGATTCGTAAGACGTCATAATCGGTTACTTTGTTGCTTAGAACATTATTTTGATGTATTGTAAGAGAGACAGCAAATAAATCTTCGGGTATACGAAACAGATAGGTTAATAGATAGGTAAATAGATATGTAAATACATAGATAGATAGATAGATAGGTGGATAGATAGATAGATAGATAGACAATGTCATACACAATAGACAAAATCCACCACAACAAGATATCGACTATCATTTTTTCAGTTACCTTTAAAAATATATTTTTATGTTTATACGTAATATGTTTTTCTCGAATGTTTTTGAAATAACTGTTCATATATACGATTACTACATTAACACAAAAGATATATGTATTCGTAAAAAGATTCAAACTATGACGCCACAAACGAAAAACTACTTAACCTCTCCCTATTAAGCATTTCGTAAAATCACTTGACTGATGTAGTGAAAATTCAGGTTCAACTTAACACTGAGCATAAAATATATATATGTATATGTCAGTTCATCTCTCTCTATTTTATTCTCGTCTAAGGAAATTCGTATTGCTAACCTAAATCACCTTTTCACACGATACAAATATTTTGAGCTATTTATGAGTTTTTTTTATTAATTTTCTAATACACGGAATCACTTCATTAGTTTGACAGATAATATGTAATAAGTAATTTTTGAAAAATTCCCCAAAATCCCATCCCGAAAAAAAAAAACACTTTTAGACACTTCACAAAAACTTTATATTATAAGATTCAGTCACCTAAGGCATCAACGATAAGTATTTCAATTACTTCATATATTAATTTTTTCTCCCTAAATTCTCTACACAACCCTCTAAAAGGATTCATCATATCATAACTACATAACATCAAAAACTCTGTACAACTGGATTCATTATAATAATAATCATTATTATATTCTTGCATTTAGGTTTTTAACCTTCGATTGTAGAATTCAATTATATAAATAGAAGTTCCCTCCTTCGCTTCACTTGTGAAGAAAGTTTTGCTTTAAAATTTCCTTTTTGTTTTTTTAATTTTTATTTTTAGTCTTAAATTTATTCCAGTCTGTGATAATGTGCGTGAAGAATGTATGACCGGTAACGTATTGAAATGAAGTTACGTGTTTCGTCGCGCTTTGGAAACGTATTCTCTCTAAGTTTTTCAATTTTTGTAAACTTTTGAGGACTTTGGTTACAGGAGACAATGTCAGATTCAACCCGCGTAAGATCGAACACATTCTAACCATATAGTTAAAGTATCAGAATCATTAATATCATCGAAAACTGCACTTTCGTTTTCATTTACCGATGCAGTTCTTGAAGTTTTAAAACTGAATTTTTAAAAATGATAATAAATATTAAATTTATTAAAAAGTTATCTCATTATCTTAGTACTGACAATTCATGAACAGAAGGAAATATTCTTTATTTCCATTTTTAGTAAATTTAATTTAATTTAACTAGAAAAAAAAAACAATAAATACTTTTGAATAACGAATTCTCTCTCATAGTTAGACAGTCATTTCATAATCTCTTTGTACATATTTGCTTTAATAGATCCTTTTTGAAGGAATTTCCACAGTTATAGTATATTTTCGGACTTGAATATACTCGGTAATACGCTCCCAAAGGCTGAATATTCATCCCCACAAGAGGTACCTCCTGTTTTTACCTTTTTAAACATTAAATTAATGCTTTAACATGTGGTAAATTTAACTTATGAACAATATAGATACAAGGGAATGAATAGAATACACAGGAACATAACCTCACCTAAATTCATATAGGAAGACTAATATAAAAATATAATAATATAATTTAGATATATATATTATAATAATATTAATTTTTATTTGTTGTTTATATCTATATTTATATATATATCACACACATATATATAATATCTAAATAATATATATATATAGATATGTTATATATATACACCACATATATTATATAAAATTATATAATATATATATAATAATATATATTATACACACACATATATATATATATATATATATATATATATATATATATATATATATATATATATATATATATGTATATATATATATATATATATATATATATATATATATATATAATATATATATATATATATATATATACTATATATATATATATATATACTATATATATATATATATATATACTATATATATATATATATATATATATATATATATATACAAGCATATATATATATATATATATATACTATATATATATATATCAATATACGCACACAATCATATAGGTAATAACAGCGTACAGTAAGAACCTAGGATACTCATGTAAATGAAAATAAAGGTATGAACACTGACGTATTACATTACGAGACATATCTCCACCCTCTCTTCAGGTAATATACTCGTATCACCTGCGAGGTAAGGTTCTACTGCATTCCTCTGTAATGTGACTACGACATTTGTTTTTATATAAAGAAAGTATAGTTGAAAACTGAAAGACATAATTCTCCTGTCACCCACTGCAGTATTCCAGATAATGATTAATTAACAACATTGGTTGAATGGATAGCATTAATGGACCTTTCACCTGAAATCTCTCAGCTTTGAAAGAACAGTTTTTTTAATATATTCTTAAGGGCATATTACTCAGGTTCACTGAAGAATCTTTTACGTTTTTACAGAGACTGAATTAGTAGGATTTCAGATTTGCGTTACATTTTTTCCTGATCATGATCCTGAAAATGAAGTTTGTTATATTTTCTTATGGTGAAAATGAAGTTTGTTTTATTTTCTTATGGTGAAAATGAAGTTCGTTTTATTTTCTTATCGTGAAAAAGAAATTTGTTTTATTTTCTTATGGTGGAAATGAAGTTTGTTTTATTTTCTTGTGGTGAAAATGAAGTTAGTTTTGTTTTCTTATAGAGAAAATAAAGTTTGTTTTATTTTCCTGTGGTGAAAATGAAGCGTATTTTATTTTCTTATGGAGAAAATAATGTTTGTTTTATTTTCTTATGGAGAAAATAAAAGTTTTTTATTTCCGTGTGAAAATGAAGTTGTTTTATTCTTATGGTTGTTTTACTTTCTTATGGTTGTATTATTTTCTCAATGGTAAAAGAAGTTGTTTTATTTTCTTTGTATATGAAGATGATGTTGTTTTATATTTTCTTATGTGAAATGAAGTTCTTTTTATTTTTATATTGGAAAATGAAGTTTTTATTTTTCTTATCTAGAAATTTAAGTTTTATTCTTATGGAGAAAATAATGTTTGTTTTATTTTCTTATGGAGAAAATAAAGTTTGTTTTATTTTCCTGTGGTGAAAATGAAGTTCGTTTTATTTTCTTATGGTTGTTTTATTTTCTTATGGTTGTTTTATTTTCTCATGGTGAAAATGAAGTTTGTTTTATTTTCTTATAGTGAAATGAAGTTTGTATTATTTTCTTATTGTGAAAATGAAGTTTGTTTTATTTTCTTATTGTGAAAATGAAGTTTGTTTTATTTTCTTATCGTGAAAATGAAGTTTGTTTTATTTTCTTATGGTGAAAATGAAGTTTGTTTTATTTTCTTATGGTGAAAATGAAGTTTGCAGGGGGAATGAAGTTTTTAAATTGATTTACTCTCAAGTGAAGTCCTAATTCCGCAGGTAATCAGATAAAGGTGTACTTCTCTTTGGCTGTTGAGCGAAGATGATCAGTGGGAGTAAAATCCAATCAATATAAATTTCCAGACAGACAAGGAATCCTCAGCTGTGAGGAATTTTTGTGAAACCTCTTTCGATACAGTTGAATAATTACGCACTAATTAGTTTTCATCATGGGCTGATGTTTCAACATCTTGATTTATGTATTTAATATGGAATTCTGAATTCCATCTTCAGAGTCAACGAACACGTGATTAAAACTTATCACACGATATAGATACTCAGCAATAACCATATCATTTAGGCACAATATCGATTTATTTCGCGTCATCACTGACATTATTCACTCAAATAAAAAAAACAAACTCACTTTGAAATTATGATGATGCCAACAGCAATAATATATCTCGACTTTTTTTTTTTCTTTTTGCGGTACCTGACCGTGATAATGAGAGTTCCAGAACATGGCATCATAGCTGTGAGAGTCTATACCCAGTGCCACGTGGGTAACCGAGTCTCTCTCTCTTTTTTTTATGTTTTCGTAACTTTACTCACAGTATAAAGGTCACAGCTCTGTTCCCAACCAGGAAACCACCTCCAAGTGGACTTTCTGCCCTGCTTGCTTTAGTAAGCTGACAGCCGACGCGTGGCGGACAAGTTCCAGAGAGTGGCCGTCAACAGAGAGCAGCCTGTCTCCGCATCTCAGCTTCCCGTCCAGGGCCGCTGGAGAGGACTGCACCACGAACAGGACGTGTATCGGCTCGGCGCCTCGCTGGGGATCCGACCCGCCCACGATGCTGAAACCCAACGACGCCCCTTGAGATCTGTGCAGGACGACGGTTTTGGACACGTGCAGAGACCGCGGGAGTTTCTGCCAGTAGAGCCAAGAGGGCACGAAGTTGGCGGAACCGGGAGACGTTTCCGGACCGTCGAGCAACGTCAAGGTGACCCCTGCCAGTTCTGCCGTCGCCTTCAGGAGGGCCACGGCCTGGCCGTGCGTCAGGCCCAGCAGAGATTGTCCGTTGACTGAGAGCAGCACGTCGCCTTTCTGTTTTGTGAGAATGCAATGGATGTTATAGAGATGTACTAAGTCACATAACGAGATATAGGAAAGCTTTTTTCTGAATGTGATGTTGAAAAACTTCCAGCTCATATAAGGGGTTTATGCTTTAAATTCTTAGGCTTATAGGGAGAAGAGAACTTCACATATTTTTACATTATCACAAATAGTGCCCCCACTCCCCACCCCCTAAAAAAAAAAAAACATTCTTTTACTCCATGAAACCTCAGGGTGTGAACTGGAAGACGGAATTAGTAACTTTTGCAATTTAGTAATTTATGAACTTAACCATAGTAAAAATATATTTAGTAATAAACAAAGCCAAAAGGGATTATCCCTAATGTATTCATTGATTATTATGCAGAGCAATTTGACCCAGATACTGGGTGGTCATATGCACTGGAGGATAAATTAATGAAGCCCCAAAACTGATGAAATCCCACAGCTGCTGACAATCGATGATTCGTTTTGTTACTCGAACAGATGCAATTCCCCAGATAGCTGCGTTGAATTGAGGTTTTCAATTGTAGTGGTTAATTCTGTCATTTTGAGTCTGCCCGGCGAAACCTACTTTGTCATTTTACATTTGATACCATTTTAATAATGATAATTGCACATCTTCTCTACTTCCAAGTAAGTACTTGCATTTTTTCCAGTTCTTCGAATAGCTTTGCTTATTGGGAGAATACTTTCCTTTGATCTCATTTTACATTTGGTACCATTCCTTATAATGATGACTGCACATATTTTAAAAGTAATTAATTTGAGTTTTATACTTCCAAATAAGTACTTGCATTTTTTCCAGTTCTTCCAGAAAAAAAGTTTGCTTGCACTGAATCTCCTATTTTTAGCAAAAGGCTAACCTTTGATCTTATTTCTGTTTTGCCTCTCCGGCAACTGTGGTTACAAAAGTACACCAGCATTTGTATTGCCTCTGCTACTTTTTCAAAAACATTTTTTACTGTACTTACATGGTTTCAACAACTTGATTTTGATTTCCACTCTATGAACTTTCTACTTCCTAAGTCAGTAATTGCTTTAATAGTATTTCATTAGAGAAAAAAAAATACCTTTCTCATTCCTACGTTAGTCACCAGTTCTTACGTGAATTTTCCTAAATCAGTTAATTAGATTAGATATTTTTACACCTGCCAAAATTACTTAATTAAATACTTTTACATCTCCCAGAAAAGTGACTTACTTTGGCATTTTTACATGTGATAGAAGTGCTTACTTTAATACTTAACATCTGCCAAAAGTACTATAGTAGATTCACATAAACCGTGCATCTGATGTCTAGGCCAGTCCCTTATGACGCTCCTCATTGGCTGTTGCTAAGCCAATCACAAGGCTGGAAACTCTCAGTCTCTCGAGAGAGTTCCCATAGGCAGGATGTATTTTCCACCTCTCCTGAGGGATACGTCTTTCAAAAGTATCCCTCAGGAGAGGTGGAATATATATCCTGCCTATATGAACTCTCGAGAGAGACAGAGTTTTCAGCCTGTGATTGGCTTATCAATAGCCAATCAGGAGCATCGTAAGGGACTGGCCTAGACATCAGATGCGCGGTTGATGTGAATCTACTATAGTATTTTACGTCAGCCATAAGTGCTTACTTTGATATTTTTACATCTGATAAGAGTACTTTGATATTTTTTACATTTGCCAAAAGTACTTACTCTAGTATTTGACATCAACCAAAAGTACTTACTTTGATATTTTTACATCTGCCAACTGGACCTTGGGGGTTGATATTAGCTACGTAAATTGGTGTGTCCCCCTCGTTGCTTCCTACACCACCGCCAATTCTCATCCCAAGGCTCTCACCAACACCCTGTATAAGAAATAAAGCAGTTTATTGAAGTCGTGAAGTGCTCATTTTGATTAGTGTAAGGTCTTTGTGCATACGAGGTGTAATTGTTATCTTATAGTGGTCATTTTAAATGTCTGTAAGTCTACAAAATCAACTTTGGACCCTGTAGTATGCTACGATAGCCAGAACAGAAAGTAAGGGAAGTCTTTGTACAATTATCCTCTTTCACCTACAACAGTGCAATTGCTTTTAGGCTAAACTCGATTCTAACACTGTAAGTCTCCTGTTGTTACTATGTAAGTAGATCGTACTCTGCACGCTGCTTTCATGAGATACTTAGCTGCATGCTACCACCACCTCCTTTAGTCCGGTAGTAAGTATTTATAGTTTGGTTCCCAGACTCCAGAAATAGTGAACTGAAGGGTATTAAAACGATTGGAGTCGGGAATCTTCTTCATCAGACATTTAGTCTCCTTAACATAGAAACTGTAGTTCTTCGAAAAGAACCTGTGCAAATGAAGTGAGTCATTTGTGAAATTCAGCTGTCATCATGGAGATATGATCATCAAGGACCACAGAACTATTTTAAATGTTGATTATAGATGTGTTCGGGTTGATGACGTATGTTGGTTACCATAGTGCCAGGGAATTTAATGTACTTGACAGTGCTAAGTTGAAATTACTATTTTAAATGCTGCTTGTAGATGTGCTTGGTTTGATAACATCAGTTAGTAACTATAGTACCAGGGAATTTAAAATTGACAGTGTTATGTTAGAATGACTATTTTAAATGCTGATTGTAGGTGTGTTCGATTTGATAACATCAGTACCAGGGAATTTAATGTAATTGACAGAGCTATGCTGGAATTACCTTTTTGATTGTTACGTTCTTCTGCTGAAGTTGATTGTTTTCCGGCTGCATGATTCTCTTTAGCCCAGCAATGAGATCACTGTCATCGTTGGGCGTGCGGAGGTCCCTAGGAGTAGGAGGCGAGATGGTGGAATGGTGGTAACTGGGCTCTGTCATTGATGGTGGGAGTTCGTGGATGCCCGAATCTGGATGAGTTGAGTCGAGTGACGATTGCTGTG
Source organism: Macrobrachium nipponense (assembly GCF_015104395.2). Taxonomy (NCBI): domain Eukaryota; kingdom Metazoa; phylum Arthropoda; class Malacostraca; order Decapoda; family Palaemonidae; genus Macrobrachium; species Macrobrachium nipponense. The sequence continues at coordinate 81,989,862 of NC_087206.1, forward strand.
ACAAGTTGACTGCTTCGTGAGGTGATGACAGATGATGGTGAATCGATGAATTCTGCTGTTGATGGAGGTGATTCTGAGAATGGTGGTGGTGATGATGGTGATGATGGGAATCCATGTCATCGGTGTCTGAAGTGCAGTAACCTGGAGAAGACGTGGTAGGGGAGGCTCCTCTCGGCGATCCGCTGATCCCCCCGTTTTCGGAGGGGAGACCAGTGCTCGGAGAGGACATCATGGAGGACACGAGGCTGTGGTCGCTCAAGGAGTCGCAGGAACCGGATCTCCCGTACTCCATGGCGACGCACCCACTGTCGCTCCCGCTCCTCTGCTCCACGGAGCTCTGGAAGTCGTTGTCAGGCACCTGATCTTCCCGCCAGTGGTGGGATGGGAAGTTTGTGTATTCAGAAGGAGCTGTAGATCCGTCGGAGTTCGGCCCGAAGGAGGTCATGGGACCTCTGCTTACGATAAGGCTGACGTGAGTGTGGCTTTGCTGAATAAGCCTGGAGGCGTGGTCCAGACGGGCGTAGCGCACGTCCGCGCCGTTGATTGCAAGTATCCTGTCGTGCGAGTGGAGGCGGCCGTCTTGGGCCGCCACTGACCCTGGTAGGACCTCCATGATGAATATCCCGGGCTCAGTCCTCCGACCCCCTAGCTTAAGACCTAATTGACGACTGCTCTCTTTGCATAGTGTAACAGCAACCATTTCACCTGGAATTTGATGCATTTAGAAAGGTGAGTGAAAAGGCCTTGGCAACTCAGGTCACTTTAAGAATAGGTATGGGAAGAAGTTGATGTAAAGCAGATCTGCTGACAGTTGAAGATGTATGTGCTGTTGTGACTATACAATCAGGAATTTTGATAAACTGAAAACCACTTTTTTCCAATAGATGGCAAACCAAATCAAACTTGAAAAAGCTATTTTAGGACACCATAATGCATAAAGCGTATTTTATATGTAGGACAGCAAACTTCAGGCTAAGGCAAATTCTCATTGCTCGCAGGGACAACTAACCTTGCTGGTGGTTGGTACCGGGCGATGGTGATCGGTACGCCTGAATTCTCTCTCGGTAGACGCCGAGTCGAAGGACAGTCTGAGGTCTCCGGAGAGCCTGGCACACGACCTGATGAGTGGCCGATGTCATGTCGACGCCGTCCACTTCGATGATCTGGTCTCCAGGCTGGAGACGACCATCTTGGGCTACTAAGCCATCTGGGAAGACCTCTTGAACGACGACGCATCGCTGGAAAAATGGGGGGAATTAAAAGTGAAATTTGGTTTACTGCGAAGCTTAAAGGGTAACCTGTTACTTCATTGTGAGAGTGAATGATTGTTTGGAAGATCAAGTTCCCATGACACTTATAGTAGATTTACATCAACCTTGCATTTGATGTCTAGGCCAGTCCCTTACGACGCTCCTGATTGGCTGTTGATAAGCCAATCACAGGGCTGGAAACTCTCAGTCTCTCTCGAGAGTTCACATAGTCAGGATGTATGTTCCACCTCTTCTGAGGGAGTGGAAACTCCAGCCCTGTCATTGGCTTATCAACGACTAATCAGGAGCGTCATAAGGGACTGCCCTAGACAACAAATGCACGGTTGATGTAAATCTACTATAGTAACCCATACAACGAACAGCTTATCTAAAGAAAGGTATATTGATTTTGTAGTTGGCTAAGTATTGTAATGCAGTGTTCAAGGCTACTGATGATACAGGCAGTCCTTTCTCAGCCTTATTGTTATTCTCTTGGTCTGTTCAAGTTCCTTGCTTTTTGCTTTTAAATAGAAACTTTACGAGCCATATATTTAATGAGTCTTATCAAAATGCAGCATTACAGTTAACAAACCCAGACTAATTAAAGTTTATTTTAAGAACAACTGGGTATTTAAAACCTTAAGATGTCAATTTGTCCAAATATTCAAGTTCAAAAATTCAAATTTCTCCCAAGGAAGAGCTGCCAAGCTTGCAAATATTTAAAGTCTAACATGACGTGTAGTATTACAAGCTCTAATACCGTAGCATGTCCTCGTTTCTCAAGTAAAGAGATTAAAGATTCAGCAACTTATTCATTAAAGATTCTGTCTTATCACAAGGTTTTAGGGTTTAAATAACCAGTTGTTTTTAAAAACAAACTTTAATTAGTCTGGATATATTAACTGTACCGATGCATTTTGATAAGTCTCATTAAATATATGGCTCGTAAACTTTGTATTTGAAAGCAACAAGCGAGGAACTTGAACAGACCAAGAGAATATCAAAGAGGCTGAGAAAGGACTGCCTATATTTAAGGCTCTACCTGTTCTTTTAAGTACAAATACGAAGTTTCTGATCTGTCAGTTATCGAGTCTTAAAGCTCCAACTACGTTTTCTATAAGAGTCGATGACGTACTCAAGTGTCTGAAACCAAAAACTATGAAACTTTCCCCACCTATTACTTACCAAGGGCGTGTCAGATCCCCCTACGATCGTTATTCCCAAGGGGTTGTTGCCCCTAGGGATCTCGATGTGGGAAATTTCCCCTTCGAGGATTGGGAGGCGAGTGATGCCTGGAAGAAATTGATGAGAAAATTAATGAAGTTCGTTATACTCAGTCACACTCCTGTTAAAAATGTTAAGTATATCTTAGTTTACCCAGACCACTGAGCTGATTAACAGCTCTCCTAGGGCTGGCCCGAAGGACTAGATATTTTTACGTGGCTGGGAACCAGTTGGTTACCTAGCAACGGGACCTACAGCTTATTTTGGGATCGAACCGCATTATATCGAGAAATGAATCTCTAATCGCCAGAAATAGATTCCTCTGATTCCACGTTGGCAGAGCAGGAAATCGAACTCGGACTGCCGAATCGGTAGGCGAGCATGTAAACCACTCTTCCAACGAGGAACTGTCACACTCCTCTTCCATCATTTTTATCTACAGTGAGAAATGTGGGGTAAGAAAGCTTTGGATATTAAGCTTAGTAAGACTTAATAAGACTTTTGTTATTATGGAAGCCGCAGTTAGTCTCATGACAGAAAAAAAACGTTTCTTGTTAAATGAAAGGATCTTTAAACTATATAAATATATATATTATATATATCATATATATACGTATATATATATAATATGTATATATATATATATATATATATATATATATATATATATATATATATACATGTGTGTGTATGCATGCATATCTGTTTGTGAAATATGTGCACGCATATTTATGTCTTGCTTGGGTCAGCTTCGTAAATATATGCATGCATGTATATTTAATCAAATAAAATGTACAACCATGACACGACTGTGGCTTTACATGAACGTATCAATACAATCTTATGATTACTTGATATACATGCAAATCTATCGATTTTTGTTCAAGTATATGCATTTTATTGATGTGTGTATATATAAATACATACTTGCGAGCTGAATATTGATAATATACTCAGTGTACGAAAAGCAAAAAAAAAAAAAAAGAAAAAAAGTGGTTCAGGGGTTTTTGATATTCGTGTTTGTTAATGAAAATATGTTTTGGCAAAAATGTTATAGCTATTTTTTACTCATTTTTGTTTTCGAACGTATATTCCTAGTAGATAAAATTTAATTCAATTCAAGCAAGTTTATAATCAACATTCCATAATGTTTTCATAATACAAACACGGATTATACATATATATATATATATATATATATATATATATATATATATATATATATATATATATATATATATATATATATATATATATATACATATATATATATATATATATATATATATATATATTATATATTATATATATTATATATATATATATATATATATATATATATATATATATATAGTATATATATACACACACACACATATATATATATATATATTATATATATATATATCTATATATATTATATTATATATATATTTATTATTTATAATATATATATATCATGAGTGTTGATTACAAAAACTGCAGTAAAAAAAATCCTTGGAAGTTGGCGTTTCCAGACCCGAGTGTTAATAATAAAAATAAAAGATATTTCCAGTTTACGCAATATCCTGGCTATTTTTTTATTGTTTACGAAATGTATCTCGTTATTACAGATTAATGAATTCGTTAGCTGTTTCTGAAATGCGGAGGTTGGTGGGGAAAAAAATTCTCGCTTACTTCCTGATTGTAATTTATATTTTTTTTTTCAAGTCAGTTTATAAAAACTACTCTGATAGGTGAGCTGAGTATTGCATGTTGTTAGTATTACGCAATTTGAACGGAATACCATTTCAACTGGTACAAATCTCTCCATCCTATAATTTTTTTTTTTTTTCATTTTACTTCAAAACACTTTTTTTTTTTTTTTTCATAAGTGAAACTTGGAACGTGTTGCATGGAAAAGTAAAGTGACTCTACCGTTCAAGGCCTTTGGCAAAATCGTCCATCATTCTATGAAAAAAAATTACTTTATTCATTTTATACATAAAACACAGGGCTTTTTACATATGTTACTTTGAAACTTGAATTGTGTCATATGCAAAAGCAAAGTAGGTGACTCGCAAAATTGTAAACAAATGAAGCCACTGAGACTAGAAATGTGTCAAATGTAAAAGTACGTAATTTGCCTTGCAACTTGCAAAATTGGAGTCAAATGAAGACATTTTATTTGTTTAAGATTTTGCAAGACATTTACCCCACATTTATACGTGACGCACTTCAAATGCAGTTATTTTACTCATAAAACGAATAACATAGATTTTTCATGAAATGTAAAGGTGCGATTTTGCAAGATGGAAAGTCTTGTGTTTTATGTATAAAATGAAAAACATAGATTTTTCATAACAAGAAGAGGTACGATTTTGCAAGGTGGAAAGTTTTGTTTTTTATGTATAAAATTAAAAACAGATTTTTCATTGCATGAAGAGGTACGATTTATGTTTAAAACTGAATAACATAGATTTTTTCTGTTTTATGTATGAAACTGAATAACAAATTTTTTCTGTTTTATGTATAAAACTGAATGACAGAATTTTCTGTTTTATGTACAAAAACTGAATAACATAAATTTTTTCTGCTTTGTGTATAAAACTGAATAACAGAATTTTGTTTTATATATAAAACTGAATAACATAGATTTTTCTGTTTTGTGTATAACACTGAATAACAGAATTTTGTTTTATGTATAAAACTGAATAACAGAATTTTGTTTTATGTATAAAACTGAATATCAGAATTTTCTGTTTTATGTATAAAACTGAATAACAAAGATGTTTCTGTTTTATGTATAAAACTGAAAAGCAGAATTTTTTATTTATGTATAAAACTGAATAACAGAGTTTTGTGATTGATGTAAAAAAACTGAATACCATGGATTTTTGTGTTTTATGTATAAAACTGTTTAACAGAATTCTGTGATTTACGTATGAAACTCAATGACAGAATTTTGTGATTTATATATAAAACTGAATGATTCTGTTTTATGTATAAAACGGAATAAAAGAATTTTTCTGTTTTATGTATAAAACTGAATAACTGAATTTTGTTATCTATGTATAAAACTGAATAACAGAATTTTGTGATTCATGTATAAAACTGAATGGCAGATTTTTCCTGTTTTATGTATAAAACTGAGTAACAGATTTTTTGTGTTATGTTTAAAACTGAATAACAGATTGTTATGGATAAAAGTGAATGACATAAACTTTTCTGTTTTATGTATAAAACTGAAGAACATTGATTTTTGTGTTTTATATATAAAACTAAATAACATAGAATGTTCTGTTATATGTATAAAACTGAATAACAGAATTTTGTTTTATATATAAAATTGAATAACAGATTTTTGTGTTTTATGTATAAAACTAAATAAAATAGAATTTTCTGTTTTATGTATGAAACTGAATAACAGATTTTTGTTTTATGTATAAAACTGAATACCATAGAATTTTCTGTTTAATGTATAAAACTGAATAACATAGATTTTTGTGATTTATGTATAAAACTGGATAACATAGATATTTCATAGAATGTAAAGGGACACTATTGCAAAGAGGCGTTGAATACTCATGTCACTGCTTTTCCATGCAACGCATTTCAGTGAGCTGAACATGTAAACGATATGCAAACAAACACAGTACAACAACAACAACAACAACTACACACTCACCATCCGATATGACATGGATGTTCAGCCTTTTGTTGTTCTTCTCGCTGACGTTGTTCCTACCAGTCCACCCCCACCGGCCCACCTCGTAAACCCCGACCATTGCCGCCGCCCACCTCGAGTTTCACACGAGCGCCCGCCCGCAGTGTTCCACGCCCATTTGGGCTTCCGAGGGGGTAGCTCAGAAGTGAGGAGGCATGCTGGCTTGTAGGAATAACAGCAGTAAAAGCAGTAGTTGTAGATGTTGTTGCAGTGCCAACAGCGCTGTAGTGATAACAGCAGAAGCAGTCAAACTTGTAGTTGTTGTAGATGTTGTTGCAGTGCCAACAGCACTGTATTTTTAGCAGCAAAGTTGTGGTTGTTGTAGATACTGTTGCAGTGACAACAGCACTGTAGTTATAACAGCAGAAGAAGTAAAAGTCGTAGTTGTAATTGTATTTGTTGTAGATGTTGTTGCAACCAGAAGCAGTCAAAGTATCAGTTGTAGTTGTAGTTGTTGTAGTGCCGGAAGCACTGTAGTAATAGCAGCGGAAGCAATAAAAAGTTGTAGCTGTTGTTGCAGTGCCAAAAGCACTGTAGTAATAGCAGCAGAAGACGTACAAGTAGTTGTTGTAGGGTTATTATCAGATAAGCTGTCGGCGGTGGGCTTTTGATCTTTGGGGAGCTTACGAAAGGTCCTCGCGAAGATCTCCACTGCAAGAACAAGAACAAAAAGAAGAAGAAGAAGAAGAAGAAGAAGAGAAACTCGTCCCGGAAGGTAGAATATCCATGGGAGAGTCACGGCACTTTTTATAAAAAGAAGAAGAGATTTCAGACTCTTGGTTCCCGCACTTTTTAGATTTAGACCTCAGTCAGCCTAGAGCACTTAACTTCTTCCAGCGTTTCTTTCCTCTGGTTCACTCTCGACTGATCGTGAACTGCCTCGATCATCTTCTCGAGCCACATAGTTTCATTCGGTCATTAGAAGGTTCTGAAAAGGAGAGAGAAAAAAATCACTTTATAAATCATAGTATTTTACCACTTTCAGTCACAGATCTGATACAGGTGACATTTTCTTGCGCAATAACTTTTCTTCCTTTCACTGGATGGGACGGACAACAGAATATCGTAGATATCTGTAGATTGATAGGAAAAGGAAAGAATATAATAATAATAATAATAATAATAATATTTCGGAAGGAGACCCTCTCGTAGACATGTTTTGTTAAAAATGACTGCTGCTTCAGCACTATTAATCTTATAAAGAGTCTTCTCTATCTTTCTGATGACGGCTTTCTCGTTGTTGTTTAGACTGGCGAGCAACGCACCAAAGGGCATGGTAAAATTCGGTTGAGTCATTTGATTTATTATTGCTTATACAATTCTCTCTCTCTCTCTCTCTCTCTCTCTCTCTCTCTCTCTCTCTCTCTCTCTCTCTCTCTAACGCGACGTTTCCTCCTGATCGACAGGACATTATCAAGCGATAACTGCTGAGGGACTGAATTCCAGTGGTTGTTGTTGTTTAAGATTAAGCTGGCTTTATGCCAGCACGGGCTCTTGCTCACAGAGCAGCCCGTAGATTTCAGTGGTGAGTCCTTCTCCTTTTATCGTGGTATTGCGAGCTCTTGAGTACGGTCAGAGCAGTTCTCCGGCAGGTCGAGTTTTTATTGGTTCCCGGGAAGGTGACTCATACGGCGGGCGTTGCTTCGAACCTCGGACTTTGTCTGAATGGTGATAGCGAGTGTCCTGCGCGGTTCAAGACCACCACCGTCAGGGCCTTCGTCAGGAGGGCCCTCTCGCACTGTTCGACGTAGCAGGACACACACCTCGAACTCGACCGAGCATCCCAGATGCTAATTAACAATGGGTACTCGAACAAACTCGTAAACCGAGAAACTCGAGCCGCCCTTGACAAGTGGTACATGACGGAGGAAGAGAGAAGGAACATTCCACCCCCGGAGGATATCAAACTTTTCTATAAAGCCTTCATGCACCACCAATACAAGGAAGAAGAAGCAGCCATGAAGAAAATAATAGAGGAACACGTCCGCCCCATGTAGGAAGGAAAGAGAGTGTCCCTCATTATTTACTACAAGAATCGGCGTACGAAAGACCTCCTGATGAAGAACATCCCCTCCCCACCGGCAGGAGACCCCCTGAAGCAGTCCAACGTCGTCTACCGATACGTATGCCCCGCCCAAGGATGCCCTGGGATTTACATCGGCATGACGACGATGCGCCTGTCAAAAAGGATTTCCTGCCACGCCCAGGAGGGTGCCATTAGGCAGCACGCCCTTGCAGTACACCGCAGAAACATCACGAGAGACGACATCGTCAGGAATATTAAGATCATCGGGAGAGCACCTGACCCACGACGTCTGCGTCTCCTAGAAGCGCTGCTCATCCTCGAGGAAAAGCCTCCCCTCAATACCACCCAAGAAGCGTTCCTGATACCGACGTGTGTGAGGAGGACCACACCCCTCCCCCTAACGAAAGTACCAGCGCGCATGGAACGAACACCGGACATGAGAATAATACCAGGGGTGACGTCACGCAGGTAGAAGCCAATCAAGAGGCTCCCGGTGATACCCCCTACCTGAGAAGGTCTGCAAGACTCGTCAACGCCCACCGTATGAGTCACCTTCCCGGGAACCAATAAAAACTCGACCTGCCGGAGAACTGCTCTGACCGTACTCAAGAGCTCGCAATACCACGATAAAAGGAGAAGGAATCTGAAGGAGCCCTTTACGGGCTGCTCTGTGAGCAAGAGCCCGTGCTGACACAAGGTCAGCTAAATCAAAAACAACAACAACAAGGAGCCCAACGCCTACAGACCCATTTCTCTCATCAGCTGCACAGAAAAGACGGCAGAGAGAATGGTGTTAAACAGACTGCTGTGGAAAACAGGGCCCTTACACCACCGCTTATATGCCTACAAAGAGGGGATAGGCACACAGGAATGTCTAGCAGATGTGATGGCCACAATAAATAACAAGAAAGCAATCGTAGTATTTCTCGACCTAGAAAAAGCCTACGAACTTGCAAGTGCAGCTGCTATCCTGGCAGCCTTAGCCAACAAGACGGTTAAAGGCAACCTTCTAGCATGGACCAAAAGATACATGCAAAACAGACAAGCCAGAGTTACCTTTCAAGGAGCAACCTCCGAATTCCTCAGTCTGGAAAATGGAACACCTCAAGGAGGAATACTCAGCCCCTTCCTCTTCAATATACTAATGGAGAAATTAGCCGACAGCAACTTCCCAAATGGAGTTGAAATTTTCATATATGCAGATGATGTGTGCTTGGTCAGCACAGACAGGCATAGAGCCCACCAACACATGCAAATCGCGATAACACAGATTGAAAACAAATGCACAGTCCTAGGACTAAAAATCAACACGGCAAAAACCAAGGCAATGGCAATCAAATACAATACAGACCTGAACCCAATACAACTCATGGGAGAACCCATCGAATGGGTAGACAACTTCATGTACCTAGGAGTCAACATCAACATACAGCTCTCACCACACAAAGAAATAGAAACACTTAAACAAAAGATCAAATGCAGACAAAACGCCATGAAAAGAATCACCTCGCTAAGGCAGGGAGCCGTATACCATGCCCTCAGAATTTTCTACATACAGACAATAAGATCAACAGTAGAGTATGCCGCACCAGTCCTCACTAATCTCACAAGCACTGAACAAAAAAGTTTTGAGGTAATCCAAAACAATGCCTTAAGACTCATTACAGGAGCACCAATGTGGACCAACCTATGCATCCTGAGACATGAAACAAAACTACAATCTCTGACTCATAGGATAGATCAGAGAAACACATCCATCCTGCTAAAAACCTTAAAAAATGACAGAGACTGTCCACTCAAAAAGGAGATCAGGAAATGCATTAATCTCCATGAAGAGCTAGACCCTCCCAAAACATATGCTGGAGACCTTCTAGATACACTGAGAGAGTAGGCATGCAAAATCATGCTGCAGCCATCAGGGAAGACACCCCCTTCAGTGAATACACAGAATCAGCACCCTGGGAACCAGAACCTTTTAACACAAACTACACAATTCTTCCAGCAAGCAAGGAAGCATGCACCACCCAACAGTTAAAGCAAGCAGCACAAGAAGCAATACAGTTGACAACTGCCACAAACATATATTTTACAGATGGATCAGTAGACCTCAGCGTCCCAGCAGCAGGGGTCTACTCAACAACACTCAAAGGAAGCTGGAGGCTCTCCGACAATGCCTCCACACTACAGACAGAGCTGATAGCTATCGCCAAAGCACTAGAAGACTCCCAACACAGACTGGGCAACACTACAATACACACCGACTCGAAAGGAGCAATACAAGCCATC
>NC_087206.1:82002853-82025353 GCF_015104395.2 Macrobrachium nipponense
ATATATATATATATATATATCTATATATATATATATATATATATATATATATATATATATATGAGATTATAATCACTTTAGCACGTGATTCGTTTATCACACATATCCATAGGTGACAAATAATAGACAGGGTGTAGGACCTACATCCTGTCTAATGTTTTTTCACCTGTGGATATGTGTGATATATATATATATATATATATATATATATATATATATATATATATATATATATATATATATAACCGATGATATCCCATTTACATATTTTCATTTCTCCGACGTCTTCCGCAAAAACGGCTGATGATATTAGAAAGGGTTCGTGACGTTCACCGAAGGTCACTTCCTGTGTAGATAGGGATCAGTGGAGGCAGCTCAAGGTAGGTAAATTACCTGGCAATCACCGAGTAGGGTTATTCGATGGGTCCCTGAAAAGTTTTCCGGTGAACGCTTCAGTGACCGTTTTTTTTTTTTTTTTTTTTTTTTGCATGTTATGGAAAGTTGCATAAAATCCCGAGGTTATATTTTTTAATAAAATCCGGAAGAAGGTTTTGTAAAATTCTATGCAGACATTTCATAACATCGTGAAGAAAGTTTGATAGATCCCAAAGAAAGTTTCAAAGAATCCTGTAGAAAGTTTGGTAAACCCTAAAGAAAGTTTTATAAGATCCTGAAGAAAGTTTGGTAGATCCTAAAGAAAGTTTCATATCCTGAAGAGAGTTTGGTAAATCCTAAAGAAAGTTTTATAGACTCCTGAAGAAAGTTGGGTAAATCCTAAAGAAAGCTTTATAGAATCCTGAAGAAAGTTTGGTAAATCCTAAAGAAAGTTTTATAGGATCCTGAAGAAAGCTTGGTAAATCCTATAGAAAGTTTGGTAAACCCTATAGAAAGTTTTTTAGAATCCTGAAGGAAGTTTGGTAAATCCTATAGAAAGATTTTTAGGATCCTGAAGAAAGTTTGGTAAATCCTAAAGAAAGTTTTATAAAATCCTGAAGAAAGTTTGGTAAATCCTATAGAAGGTTTTATAGAATCCTGAAGAAAGTTTGGTAAATCCTAAAGTAAGTTTCATATCCCGAAGAAAGTTTAGTAGATCGTAAAGAAAGTTTCATAAATCCTGAAGAAGCTTTCAGAGAAGCCTGAAGAAAGTTTCATAAAATCCGGTAGAAAGTTTCATAAAATCCTGAGAAAAGTTTCGTAAATCCTAAAGAAAAATTCATAGACACCTGCAAAGAGTTTCATACAATCCTAAAGAAAGTTTCTTAAATTCTGAAGAAAGTTTCATAAATCCTAAAGAAAGTTTCATAAAATCCTGAAGATATTTTCATAAATCTTGCAGAAAGTAACATAAAATCCGGAAGAAAGTTTCGTACATAACGTCCTGAAGAAAGTTTCATATATAACATCCCGAAGAAAGTTTCATAAATCCTGAAGAAAGTTTGGTAAATCATAAAGAAAGTTTCATAACATCGTGAAGAAAGTTTGGTAAATCCTATAGAAAGATTCATAGAATCCTGCGGAAAGTTTCATGAAATCCTGAAAAAAATTGTCATAATATTCAGAAGAAAGTTTTGTAAATCCTAAAGAAAGTTTCGTAGAATCCTGCAGAAAGTTTGGTAAAATCCTAAAGAAAGTTTCATAGAATCGTGCGGAACGTTTTGTAAAATCCTGAAGAAAGTTTCATAAATCCTGAAGAAAGTCATATAATCTGAAGAAGGCTTCATTAAATCCTGCGGCAAGTTTGGTAAATCCTAAAGAAAGTTCCATAAAATCCTGAAGAAGTTTTTGTGAAGACGAGCCATCCGAACAGGTGATAATCCTGATCACAATTCGTCCGACTCAGTCTTCCCAGACAATCAAACCTAAATTCAGAGAACACTGGATCCACGCTGGTTTAAACATCAAGGACAGCATCATTTACAATACCTTGATAAGTGGTCTGGTGAATTATATATAGCGTTGGTTAATCAAATATGTTAATCTGCCTTCCTGAATTTGTTCTCGTCCTTGGTAACCAAAGAAATCTGACTTTATTATTATTATTATTATTATTATTATTATTATTATTATTATTATTATTATTATTATTATTATTATTATTATTATTATTCAGAAGAATGACGAGGAAGTAAAGTGAAATACAGAAAGAAGTGATCCAGCTTATCAAAAAATAAAACATTAATTAATAAGTAGATTTAAAAAAAAGTATTAAAAAAGTACTGATTGTGTTATTGTAATAACCGAAATGCCACCTTAACATTTCGATCCATTCATACTTTCTTTTTCTTTTTGGATACGCATGTCACAGCAAAGTCTGAAACGCAAATTGAGAAATGAATTATATACCGTTCTGATATACCGGGTGCGAGTTCGAATCGTGCTGCGGACGCCAGAATGTCTTCATATTGCTTCCTCATATGGATCTCAGGCTTTGCGGTGACAAACTTCCCCAAAAAGTGTGAAGAAATGGAGCAGTTAAAGAGGGCGTTGTGGAGATTACCAAACATACTTGATTAACTTGAACAGACGCTTACATTATTTCTGTTAATCTGCACAGAAATTGTTTTTCTGAATTTTATTGATATTTTAATGATGAAAACGAACAATAACTACCAACAATTAATTGCGGGGGGGGGGGGGAGCTTCCATTGATATTTTAACTGTGATAATGAATAATATCTACCAGCAATTTTTTTAGGCCTCAGTTTATATTTTAATTATGGTAATGAATATCGTCTACTAGCATTTTTTTGGCCTCATTGGATATTTTAATGATGATAATGAAAAAATATCTACCAGCAATTTTTGGGGGACCCTCAATTAATATTTTAATTTTGATAATGAATAATATCTAACAGCAATTTTTAAGGGTTCTCAATTGATATTTTAATTATGATAATGAATAATATCTACCAGCAATTTTGGGGGGACTCAGTTGATAGTTTAATTATGACATTGAATAATATCTACCAGCAATTATTTTAGGCCTCAGTTGATATTTTTATTATAATAATGAATATCGTCTACCAGAAAATATTTGGGGCCCTCAATTGATATTTTAATTGTGATGAATAATATCTACCAGCAGTTTTATTGGGGGGGCCTCAATTAATATTTTAATTATGATAATGAATAATATCTACCAGCAATTTTTGGACCTCAATTGATATTTTGATTATGATAATGAATAATATCTACCAGCAATTTTTGGACCTCAATTGATATTTTGATTATGATAATGAATAATATCTACCAGCAATTTTTAGACCTCAATTGATATTTTGATTATGATAATGAATAATATCTACCAGCAATTTTTGGGAGTGCATCATTGATATTTTAATTACCAGCAATTTGGGCGGGGTGCTTCAATTGATATTTTAATCATGATAATGAATAATATCTACCAGAAATTTTGGGCCGGTCTCAATTGATATTTTAATTGTGATAATGAATAACATTTACCAGCATTTTTTTTTGGGGGGGGGTGGGGGTTTGGGCTCAATTGATATTTTATGATTATGATAATGAATATCGTCTGCCTGTAGTTTACTATTAGCCTCACTGAAACGTTATTATTCTGTCTGTCCATAATAACATTTAAAAGCCAAACAGCGACAATTATTACATCAGCCGCCATCGACATTAGCAAGGAAACAACTTTATATTCCATGATAATTGTTCGTAATTAAAAAAAAAGGGTAATGGTGCGAGTTACTGATAGTTAACGAATTAATTTAATTACTGTTGATGGTATATCATTACCAGATATTGCTCCCTAATTAAAGGTCTTTTCAAATTAGCTGTCAGCCCCTAGGGCAATTAACTAGGATCATTAGCAACGTTTAATTTTAAATCAAGCGTTGCAATACATATTGTTTTCAATTATTCTTGTCTCATTGTTCGCTCTTATATTCAATTGTGCTCTTTCCCCTCCATTATTCAGTTGCGTCTGTCAGGGACTGTTTTTAATTTAATTTTTTTTTTTTTTTTTGCATCTCGATTTTGCAAGTGATAACACTGGCACATCCTTCTTATTGCGAATATGATAATGATTATCATTATTATGATTAATATATTGCCGTTAGTTTTTTTTTCCTTTTTTTTGGCTTTATGCATATCGATTTTACAATTGATAACACCGGCACTTCTTTGGCATTGTGATTATAATAATCAGAATTATTATAGTTAATATTTTTTTCCATTTACTTCTAACATTGCCTTAGTTTTGCTTCCTTTCTGTGTATTTCGTGTTTCATCCATTATTCCTTATCTGTCATTAGTTTTATTGTTTAATTTCAAAAGTCAAAATAGTTTTTTTTTCGATTATACTCATCTCATCCTTCAATTCCAAATGTAATAATACCTATTATTAATGCTGTTTGCGCATTGCTGTTAAATTTGTTGTTATAATTGTATTCAGTTATCAGTCCGATAATGTTTATCGCTGTTATTGATATTTGTCGATATATGAAAATCAATCAATAGCAATGACAGTTCATAATCTTCATTTTCTATGACTTTGATGTTAGTTGTTGATCCATATTAAAGTGAATGTCGAGCTAGCGGATTTTATGGCATAAATTGATTGATAAATTTTACCATTACTGTTCATACTTTGCTGTTCACTTTATGAACACTGTAAAGTCTTCATTCAGTTATAATTATGATATATCATGTTTTTTTATATTCTTCGAATTTATTAATAAAGTCGGTTTTGCTTTTTTTTAGTATTCACTTCATAACCTTATAAAGCTGATAATAAAACATTTAATACTAAAACCAAATTCATCCTTTTCTTATTAACACAAGATTTAATAATTATATTTCTGTCATGTAACATCTTTATTAAATTATTAATGCATTTTTTGTCATATGGTTATGGTATCACTTAGTACTGTTTATAAAAACACCTTCCCAAATTTTTTTTTTATTACTATTATTTTTTTCACTGACGATAATTCTCTTCTTAGAAGGAAACCGCCTTTGGCGGACTATCATACCCATTACTCACAACTGGTTACAATCATATCGCCCTTTAAAGAAAAGCAGACTATAGCCCCGCCACATCCCTTTCCATTTGCGAATATTCTGCGCATGCGTGGTGCGTTATAATATATATATATATATATATATATATATATATATATATATATATATATATATATATATATGTGTGTGCGTATATTACTATATACGTATATATATATATATATATATATATATATATATATGAATATATACATACGCAAACACACACACATATATATATGTATTCTATATATATATATATATATATAATATATATGTGTGGTGTATTGTGTGTGTGTGTGGTGTGTGTGTGTGTGTGTGTGTGTGTGGTGTTGTGTGTGTTGATGAGAGGAGAGAGAGTTATGAGTATGTACGTGCGCGCGCGTCCGTGTCGTTCACTTTGTCACCCTCTTTGTACCGATGTATAGCATATGTCTCACTGTAATTACACGTACACGACAGAGAAACCTCTAATCTGCTGTCCAATTCCGCTCCAATCCTAAAATCTACTTCTTTTTTTTTATAAGATCCAGTTACACCGTTCTTGTCATCACTTGGAGCTAAGTAGAGTCAATAGGTATACTTGTATGGGAAAATTACATCTTGCGTCCGTCGGAGGAGTTTCTTTTACCAATCCCTAGATGGCAGCAGCGCTGCGGTGTTGCTGACGCTACGCTATTTGTCTGTCTTCTGATTCTGCATCTCTTTATTTCTCCTCCTCCTCCTCATCCTCCTTTTCTCGATTGGAGGCGTGTTAATTGTTTCAAAATAAACATTTTTTCCAATATCTTTACGAAATTAAAATCTTTCCAACTGATTTGATTACTTCTAGTATCATTATTCAGCAGCTACAACTTTTTGTACGTAGTTCTGGTTCAGTGATTCGTGAATATATTTAGGTATATATATATATATATATTATATATATATATATATATATTTATAAATATATATATACACGTATATATTAATATATACTATAGTATATATATTATATATATATATATATATATATATATATTTGAGTTTTATAATTTAATAAAAATTATGCATTTTTACTGATGAAGTACTTCCCGGGAATCATTACGCTGTGATGATTTACGTCCTGGAATCAATTTATAGTTTTTCTTCTAGTGTTTATCTATTTGGTGATGCTTTCTTTTTATTCAGCTTTGAATTTTATTTTTTTTTATTCGACTTTGAATTTGGAAAGTTTGTTCATAGAAGTGCGCCTTTTCGTGGATGTATGTCCTCCCTTCTTTTAGAAATGTGTGTGTGTGTGTGTGTGTGTGTGTGTGTATACACTATATGTATATATTATATATATATATATATATATATTATATATATATATATATATATATATATATATATATATATATATATAGAGAGAGAGAGAGAGAGAGAGAGAGAGAGAGAGAGAGAGAGAGACCTTTTTATAAATATATCCAGTCACATTACAGACATATAACATACATCCACAAATAAACATACATGTTTATCCACACATACGCATATCGACATCTAGGTTTACTTCAGATACGAACACAGTCCCACGCACAAGCATACACACAAACACACAAACGCAAACAAGCATTCACACTGCGTTGTGAGAGCCCGGGCTGTTGACAGTAAGCCAACAAGCATGCAAAAACATACACATGCCACTAAGTGAAGGAGCTCTCTCTCTCTCTCTCTCTCTCTCTCTCTCTCTCTCTCTCTGCCCGTGTTCTGTATTATCCCAGACACGGTCGCAATACCAGAGAACATCCAGTACTGCATCATGCGTGACCGCTCTCTCTCTCTCTCTCTCTCTCTTTTAACATCTGTATTTCTTTCATTCTCTCATCTTCAAAATCTCTCTCTCTCTCTTTCATTCTCTCATCTTCAAAATTCTCTCTCTCTCTCTCTCTCTCTCTCTCTCTCTCTCTCTCTCTCTCTCTCTCTCTCTCTCTTCTTTAAAATCTCTGTATTTCTTTCATTCTCCCATCTTCAAAATCTCTCTCTCTCTCTCTCTCTCTCTCTCTCTCTCTCTTCTCTTCTTCTTCTTCTTCTTCGTCTCTCTCTCTCTCTCTCTCTCTCTCTCTCTCTCTCCTCTTCTTCTTCTTCTTCTTCTTTCTCTCTCTCTCTCTCTCTCTCTCTCTCTCTCTCTCTCTCTCTCTTCTTCTTCTTCTTCTTCTTCTTCTTCTTCTTCTTCTTCTCTCTCTCTCTCTCTCTCTCTCTCTCTCTCTCTCTCTTGCTGTCGGGAGAAGATGTACTGATGCAGAAAATGCGACAATTTCTCGCTAGGGAATTCTTTACCTAGTACAAGAGGGGCCAGGGCGGAAACGCCATTCCTCCAGTCTCCTTTTTTATCATTCAATCTCTCTCTCTCTCTCTCTCTCTCTCTCTCTCTCTCTCTCTCTCTCTCTCTCTCTCTCCTCTTAGGATTACGTGGAAACAATTCCTACGTTTATTCGTGTTTGCTCCTTCAGGATTACTCACGAATGTTTGGGTTGATGCGTGATTCGTGTGAAGAGAAACGACAGCATTATATTGTACTGATCTGTGAAAATCCTGGTTTGCCAAGAGTGTCAGCATTATGTATGAGATTTTATATTGTGTAAATTGATTACGTAAATATTTTGAGGCGCTCTTCGATATTTAGTCAAGCCTGATTAACCAGGAGAGTGTCAGCATTGTGTATGAGATTTCATATAATATGAATTGATTACGTAAATGTGTGAAAAAGTTTACGAAACGTTATTCGTTATTCTTAGTCTTTAGGTCTTTGGTTACGTTAAATTTCCCAACGTAATCCAGCGTTCTTCGTTAGATCTCTTCTAAAGTATTTCTACGATAGGTCAGTCCATTACATGATCAGCTCTTGATCAATTTGCGACAAAGTGGAAATGTGTCGAGAATCAGTAAGTTCGAATCAATATCTTTCGTTAAGTCTGCACGATTTGCCTCATAATAAAAATTCCATGATGAAATGGTTGGCAAGCGTTATTAACGAACCAGAAATCCTTAGGGTTAGTGACCCTTCCTTAAGCCCCTAGCTGCAACCCCTATTATTCATTTTACTGTACCTCCGTTGATATTCTCTTTTTTTACTTTCCATCCTTTCCTGACGTTTGATTCTTAGTGCAGCTGCGAGATTTTCCTCCTGTTACACCTTTCGAACGTTTTTTTTTCCCTGTCCATTTACGTTTCGTCTCTGATGACCTCATAGGTTCCAGCGCTTGGCCAAGAGGCTTTTAAATTTAAATATAAAATTATTTCGATTTCTCGTCGTATGACCAGTTGCAAATCCCTTACGGTACGAATGAACTAAGAATTTGCAAATTTGCATCGACGAATGAAATCCCGGGAAAATGTCGGCGTAGAATATAATTTTCAAGCGTTCGAATATAAATTAAATCAACCGAAATTCTTTGACACTGTCTCGATGAAACCTTCTGATATCAGAGGACAGTTAATTAAGGTGTGTTTGTGAGTCACCAATTCTAAAGAAGGACGAAGGGTAAACTTTTCTTGGGACTTAAGGTTACTGGTAACTAGTAGAATATTTGCATTTGCTTGTTTATTTATTTATTTATTTGTTTATGTTTCCGGAAGAAGTAGGAGCTGTAATAAATTCCAGTGTATATATATAATACACCCACATATTTATGTATATATATGTGTGTGTGTGTGTGTGTGTGTAAAATATACATACATACATGCATAAACATATTTATTATGAAATAGTGTACCCTTACGTAAAAACAAGGGACAGAGGCAAATGAAATTAGGCCATCGCAACAGTAAACTTGACCTGGAATAGAGCAGCGGTCACTTTATAAATTGTTATCGATTTCGTTAAGGGATACTGGTGGGGGGTGGGTGGGTATTGGGGTGGAGGGGTATTGGGGTGGGGTTGGGGGTGGTCAACTGTAAAATAGTTATCCATCAAGAGAAGTGACTGACAGACTGGCAGGATGATAGACTGACAAAAAAAAAAAAAAAAAAAAAAAAAAAAAAGTTTTTACGGACAGGGCGGAGGTATGGTTATGAACGAAGATATTCGTTTTTTTTTATCTTGTCTTTTCGTTATTTTCGTTTTAATTGCGATTACTGATGTATTCAACATTATCCAATTTTCATATTTTGCTTATGGTCATAAACAGCCGAGTCTGTCACCTTTGAAAGAGAGTCGTTGTTTATATATATATATATATATATATATATATATATATATATATATATATATATATATATATTCAAAGAAAGCCATTGAGTTTCATGCTTAAATTATAATATATTATCGTGAGATTATTTTGCGCAAAAGTAAACACACACAAATGTATGTATATAATATATACACACACATATGTATATATATAATAATATATATATATATATCTTAATATATACTATATAATCAATATATATATAATGCACATACATACATGCTACATACATACAAAACACTCCTTTATAAGTATTCCTCATCGTAAGAGTGAAATCGAATTCTTGCGTAATACGTAAATCTGGCATTTACCTCTCATTAAATATTTAGTACTTGAAGTCTTCTACGACTTAAGTGTGTAAGTATCTAAGTAAGCGAATGGCTGGGAGATCTTCCCCGATATTGAATATGCATGAAGCCAAATCGAGTTTGCTTATTTGAATCTGCGATCTCTTGAAATATTCTCAAACATTGAGGTTATTCCTGAACGTTGAAAATATTCCTAGCTATTTAAAATATTCCTAAATCTTTTAAAACATTCCTTAGCATTTCAATGTTCATAAACGTTGAGAATGTTCCAAAACATTTGAAAAATTCCTAAGCATTGAAAATTTTCCTAAACATTGAAAATATCCCTAAGCATTGAAAAATATTCCAAAACCTTGTAAACATTCCTTGACATTTCGAATGTTCCTAAACGTTGAAAACCTTTGAAATATTCCTACATATGTGAAATATTACTAAACATTTTAAATGTCCCTAAACATAGAAAATATTCCCAAACATTTTAAATATTCCCATATATTTGAAATATACCTAAACCTTTCAATTATTCCCAAACATTTTAAATATTCCTAAATATTTTAAATATTCCTAAATTTCAATTATTCCCAAACATTTCAATTATTCCTAAACGTTGAAAATATTCCTGAACACTTAAAATATTCCTCATTATTCAATGGTAAATCGTTCAAGTGTGAGAGGCCGGATTTCCTTGAATTTTATGCCGCTGACTTTATAGAGTTTTAGTTTATTTTCTATCAGTTTTTTCGGGTTCCTAAATGTGGCGTCTCATCGCTCAAGGTCATGTTTTTTTTATGGTTGTGCGCCTTTGCGTGTTTGCAATAAAACCTGCGGGGTTTAATAATAGACGCTTTCAGTATCCAACGCTCTTTAAATAATATTAATGACTATTTATTACTATAGTAGATTCACTTCAACCGTCCTTTTGATGTCTAGGCCAGTCCCTTACGACGCTCCTGATTGGCTGTTGATAAGCCAATCGCAGGGCTGGAAACTCTCAGTCTCTATCCAGAGTTCACATAGGTAGGATCTATGTTCCATCTCTCCTGAGGGATACGTCTTTCAAAAGTATCCCTCAGGAGAAGTGGAACATAAATCCTGCCTATATGAACTCTCTCGAGAGAGACTGAGAGTTTCCAGCCCTTTGATCGGCTTATTAACAGCCAATCAGGAGCGTCGTAAGGGACTGGCCTAGACATCAGATGCACGGTTGATGTGAATCTACTATAGGGGGTAATGCTGTCAGTGCACCTCACGCGGTGCACTATAGGCAATAATTAAGGTTCCTTGCAGCGTCCCTTCTTTAAAGCCCTAGCTGTTACAACCACTTTCATTCTTTTTACTGTACCTCCGTTCATATTCTGATGCGAGATTTGCCTCTTGTTACACCTTTCAAATCTTTTTTTTGCTTTCCATTTCCGTTTCAGCGCTGAATGACCTCATAGGTCCCAGTGTCCGGCCTTTGGCCTAAATCATATATTTCTCTCGAGGTCATGTTATGGTTGATAGCTTTGAGCATGGGCCTGTTAGTAATAATAATATAAGCTGTAACGATAATCGCTATGAATCGTTCTATTATTACTCTCTTAATCATATTAACCACTATGACTATTTCTCTAATGCTCTTTGAATATTAAGTATTCTCACGGGCTCTACATATCAGCCACTTATAAGTTCAGACTAATTTCCCGTTCTAATTAATATTCGATACGTATTAATAAATTAATTAAAAACTAATGTCCCGTCATGCTTGATATTCAGTGCATATTTCTAAATTTAAAAAAATTAATTTCCCGTCGCAATTAATATTTAATACGTCTTTCAAAAAAAAGAAAAAATCCTGTCACTATTAATATTCAATGCGTATTTCCAAATAAAAACTAGTTTCCCGTCGCTATTAATACTCGATACGTATTTCTTAATAAAAACTAGTTTTCCGTTACTATTGATATTCGATACGTATTTCCAAATAAAAACTAGTTTCAAGTCGCTATTAATATTCGATACGTATTTCTAAATAAAATAAAAAAACTCATTTCCCGTCACTATTAATATTCGATTCGTATTTCTAAATAAAAATTAGTTTCCCGCCGCTATTAATATTAGATTCGCATTTCTAAATTTAAAAAAAAAACTACTTTACCATAACGATTAACATTCAATACGTATTTCTAAATACAAAAATAATTTTCCATCACGATTGATATTCAATACGTATTTCTAAGTAAAAAAAATAATTTCCCATCACGATTGACATTCAATAAGTATTTCTAAATAAAAAAAAACAACTTTTCCATCATGATTAATATTCAATGCATATTTCTAAATAAAAAAAAAACACTTTCCCATAACGATTAATATTAAATACGCATTCTTAAATTAAAAAAAACTACTTTCCCATAACGATTAATATTAAATACGTATTCCTAAATAAAAAAAAACACTTTCCCATTACGATTAATATTAAATACGTATTCCTAAATAAAAAAAAACACTTTCCCATTACGATTAATATTAAATACGTATTCCTAAATTTAAAAACTACTTTCCCATAACGATTAATATTCAATATGTATTCCTAAATAAAAAAAAAACTACTTTCCCATAACGATTAATATTCAATACGTATTCCTAAATAAAAAAACTACTTTCTCATAACAATTAATATTCAATACGTATTCCTAAATAAATAAAAAAAAAACTACCTCCCCATCCCGAATGTATTCAATACATATTCCTAAAAAAAAAAAAAAAAAAAAAAAAAAAAAAAAAAACTACTACTTTCCCATCCCGAATGATATTCAATACATATCCCTAAAAATAAAAAAATAAGAAATAAAAATAGAATAAAAAAAAACTACTTTCCCATAACGATTAATATTCAATACGTATTCCTAAATAGAAAAAAATAATTTGCCATCACTAATGATATTCAATACATATTCATAAATGTAAAAGAGTAAATCTAAATATGAAATTAGCGGCCCAATACACTAATTTAATACTTTTGCCCTCAGTAAATTCCTCGGGTTACAAAGGTAATCGGGATTATTCGGAGAAAATTATAAGAGAGGGGGGGGGGAACCACCCACCCCCATCCGTCCCCCACCCCATGCCCCGCTCCAACTCGCTTATCCATTGAAGTCGAGGGGAAGTACCCGGAAGTGAATTTTCTATCAGTTAGTGGAATTGCTTCCATGAGAGCAAATTCTCCTGACTCGGTTCCACCCACTCCATTACTCCAGTCCAGTGCCTGGCGGGGGGGGGGGGGGGGGTGGGGGGGGGGAATCCACGTGACATTATTATTATTTTCTAAGAGGTCTTCTACAATAATAATAAAAAATAAAATATGTTGCGATTCATGTATAATTTAAAAATCGCAAAATTTTTATTGTTGTGTACCTCTTAGAACATTATATATACTCTTGCGATAGAGAGTTTTTCCCATTATTATTATTATTATTATTATTATTATTATTATTATTATATTATTATTATTATTATTATTATTATGGGTGGAAAAATCTACAAATGTGCATGTGTAGATATAAATCAAATATGTATACTATACGTATGATATATACGTATATATATAGTGGATATATACACACATACATATATATATATATAGTATATATATATATATATATATATATATATATATATATATATATATATCATATATATATATATATATTCTTCAGCTTCGTCATTGAAAGATTTACCATCATAACTGATATATTCTATTAATAGATGCGTAACACAATAAGACTATCAACAAGTCGGTTCAAATAAAGAAGTAATCCTTAAAGATATAAAAAGAAAGAAGCCTCACGCGTCACCGAACCGGTAAAGTCAAATAAATAGTAAATCTAACTTTAAAAAAAGAATAAACCAAAATGGCGATATTTCTGTATAAAAAGATGAAACAGTCTGTCTGAATCTCCACGCGGAAACTTTGAGATTACTGAAGCGTTTCGAAAAAAATAAAATAAATAAAAATAAAAAAAAACTAGACGGGTAATAGTATTCTCTGGGCGGACCTTGCATTCCAAATAAGGCCATTTGAATTTAAAGGAGGTCACTTATTTTTTTTTTTCAGCTACGTTGGAAAACCTACTTTTTATAAAAGTTCTTTTATTGAACGGAATAACTGATGAACAAGAGAATAAAGGACGGATAAATGATGAAGATTATAATGACTGTTGTTATACTATATTATGTTGATCATGACGTTTATAATGACTGCATTTGTATACGATACAAAGATCATGTTTTTAACGGAAATGAAAAAAACAGATGAATAGCAACGATAGTGATGATGATATTACTGATGATGAAGATTATAATGACTGCGGTTGTATGTTGATTATGAAGTCTATAATGACTGCAGTTGTATGTGATACAAAGCCAATGATTTTAACCGAAATGAAAGAACGTATGGACAGTGATTATAATGATATGACTGATGGTGAAGAACATAATGACAGCTGTTATATATTATGTTGATAATGACATTTATAATGACTGCATTTATATGTGATATAAAGATGATGATGTTAATAGAAATGACAGTGATAATGAAATAAATGTCATAATAGATAGTCGACTACAATTATGCATTACGTTATTAAACCATATTAAAATACATTTGTAAGTTAATCATTCATTATATACCATAAGCAATGTAAATTCTATCCGTTATACCTAAATTTTTTAATAAACATATATTTATCATTAAAACTTAGAGAAATATACATATGTATTATGTATATATACATAAATACGCACATGCATACACACACATACATATATATATATAATATATATATATATATATATATATATGTGTGTGTGTGTGTGTGTGTGTGTGGTGTGTGTGTGTGCGTATACACACATATAGTAAATACCGCCATAAAATAAGCCAAACTGTTCTCAGTCTGAATATGATTAGATTTTTTAGTTTTTAAATCTATTAACTTTAAATCTATCAACTTTAAATCTATTAACTTTAAATCTATTAATTTTAAATCTATTAACTTTAAATCTATTAACTTTAAATCTATTAACTACTACGAGCAAAACCTCGTGTACTGCCTCAAGGCTGACAAAATATTAAAAAAAAAAAAATACTGAACAAAAACGAAAAATAAATTGGAAAAACTAATCTATGAAAAGTGAAGACATATTTTTAAACACTTAAAAAAATGGGTGATTGAAAAACTCGAGAAATCCCCCAAAATTCTCGGGAAGGAAAGAATGGGGGGAGGGGGAGGTGGAGGGGAAAACAAAGGCAGAGAGTCATAATCCGCCAACTCAGCAAATCAGTCTCCCCCTCCCCCTCCCCTTCCCCCTCCCCATTTCTAACTAGAGCGACTTAATGCAAGGTAGTATAGTAGTGTCTGACCGCCTCTACGGAATACTTAGAAGGTCTCCCCGAAGAACAAAGGGAAGAACATAAGAAGAAGAAGAAGAAGAATAAGGAGAGGTAGAAGTAGAAGACGGAGCTGAAGAAGAGGAAGAAGAAGAAGAGGTAGAAAACGGAGCAGAAGAAGAAGAGGTAGAGGACGGATCATAAGCAGAAGAACAACAAGAAGTAGAAGGAGAAGAAGAGGTAGAAGACGGACCATAAGTAGAAGACGGAGCATAAGAAGAAGAAGAAGTAGAAGACGGAGCATAAGAAGAAGAAGAAGTAGAAGACGGAGCATAAGAAGAAGAAGAAGTAGAAGACGGAGCATAAGAAGAAGAAGTAGAAGACGGAGCATAAGAAGAAGTAGTAGTAGGCGGAGCATAAGAGAAGAAGAGGAAGAAGTGGAAGACGGAACTGAAGAAAAAGTAGAAGAGGCAGAGAAGAAGAAGAAAAAAAGGACAAAAAAAATAAAAGACACAAAATAAGAATAATAAGAAGCGGAAGAAGAGGAGGAAAAAGAAGAAGAAGAAGAAGAAGTAGAAGACGGAGCAGAAGAAAAAGTAGAAGAGGCCGAGAAGAAGAAGAATAAAAAGACAAAAAAAATAAGAAGACACAAAATAAGAATAATAAGAAGCGGAAGAAGAGGAGGAGGAAGAAGAAGAAAAAGAAGAAGAAGAAGAAGCCCCTTCAAACCGCCTAAATAAAAATAAATCCACTTACACGGGCGTCCCGCCGCCGCCCGCGCGCCGACGTCTAAATAAAGGAAGGGGGAAAGGTTTACCAGGAACTGGTCGATGGTTTTTAATAATGGCTTCTGGCTTTCTAGTATAGGTTTCTGCGCCTCGCTCCAGGCTACCGGGAAAATGTTCCCACGGGGGTTAGGGGGGGGTGGGGATTTAGGGGAGGGAGTTTGGTAAGGAGGGGTTTGAAGGTAGGAAGATTGGTATGGGGTGGCTGAGGGTAGGGGGAAATGGTAGGAAAGGAGTGAGGGTAGGGGGAATAGTACGTAAAGGTATTGAGGGGAGGGGAATGATAAGGAATGGGTGAGGGAAGGGGGAATAGTAGGTAAGGGTTTTGAGGGGAGGGGGAATGGTAAGGGGTCTGGTTTTAGGGGTTTAAGAGTGTGGAAATGGTGGGGGGGGGTTGGTTGAGGGGAGGGGGTAGGGGGGTTTTATGCTTTTTCTGGAAAGGTCGTCGGGGGCAGCCAGCGTGGCGCCATTGATGAGTTATTTGCTTGTACCAAACTGGCGTTGCAATAGTAAAGGTTATTGGGGGAGTTAGTTTGCAAATGACAATAACAGTAGTAACGATTATTATTATTATTATTATATATTATTATTATTATAGTAACTAAATAGTATCAACCATAATGTATTATTATTATTAAGTAAGGTACATTAGTAACAACTATATTATTATTATTATTATTATTATTATTATTATTATTATTATTATTATTATTATTATAGTAACTAATATCAACAATAAAGTAGTATTATTATTTAGTAACAGTAGTAACATCCATAATGTATTATTATTATTATTATTATTATTATTATTGTTATTATTATTATTATTATTGTAAACATGTACTCATGGGACCTTGATCAGCTTTATGGCTTGAGTCGCGTAACTGACATTCCAGACTGGAGATTACGGAAAAGAGAGAGAGAGAGAGAGAAACGAATCTCTCTCTCTCTCTCTCTCTCTCTCTCTCTCTCTCTCTCTCCATACACCGTACTTGATCCAACCGCTAATTTGCCTGGGATGATGGGATCTGCCGTCGCCTCCTCTCAAGTGCAACAGAGTAGAATTCGTCAGTCACTAAATTATCTAGACAGGTACCACTGACGCAAAACGAGCTACCCCTAATCACAACAACAAAAAATAAATAAAAAAAAAAACGTATAGAGAAACAATAGCAAAAGACCGGACAAGAAAAAAGAAGAGATCAGGCATGCGCAAATCGTCCCTGTCATTTGATATCCCGTCTGCCTTTGTGAGTGCGTATATGTTTTTTTTTTTCGCTAGCAGAATGCGTTTGCTAAGTGACTGTGAAATTGGTCATGTGTGTTTGTTCGACAGGTTCTTGCTACGTGTATCTGCGTCGTGTGTGTGTTTTTACTTTCGTTTTTTTTTGTTTTTTTTTTTTATCATACGTGTCCATCGGAGTGGATCGAAGGCCAACCCAGATTCTGTAACCCAATCAGATGGCAAATTACTTTAATGGCCACTTTATTTCTTATGTCCATATCGGTGCGTTTGTACTTAACGGCCTTTTCAAAACAAGGTAGCTTGATCGAGTTCTATTTTATCTTTAAAGTTTTCCCCCCAACTAACTTCTAAAACATATGAAACACCACTCTGATAAATGCGATTGAGTGACCAACTTCGGTGGCCTTATCAGAAAGGCAGTATAATAGATTTAAATTCCAACATTTGAAACGTGACTCTGATAACTGCGATTTCGTAACCTCCCCGAGAGGCCTCTTATGTCAAAATGTCAGCCAGCCTAGAATTTGGTGACATGGAATCGTAAATGTCAGCCAGCCTAGAATATGGTGACACGGATGATACCAGATCTGGTTAGGAGTCTAGGTTACTATACGAAGAACAAGACTCCTACACCGTCACGTACGAGTCAAATGAACGTCCTCAAGGAGGGCTGAGGATGCTGTGCTACGACATGTACGACATGTACAATCCTTTCCATACCCCGAGATGAAATCTCATCCCCATCATTTTCCCGCCAGTATTACGGTTTCGTTTTGCAGAGCAACGCTCTCAGCCTTTTTTAGCCTTCTCGTAAAGGTATCCAGAACGTGTTCCTTAGACCTTGGTGTTGTCAGAGCTCCTCTTGGTGGTACGCGATTCCTGTCATTCCGGACAAAAAAAAAAAAAAAAAAAAAAAAAAAAACGGGGACGGGATTCAGATTGGGAGGTGCGGCCTATACGGAGTTTCAAGTGACATCAATTTCGTTTAGAGGGAGACTATACTTTTTTTTTCATCTGTCCATCGGCCTGTGGTGTTTTATATGGTAACACTGCGTCCCGGGCTTTAAATAGTTACGCTATGTGTAAGTTTTAGGTAAATAAAAGGATATCTGGGTGTACATTTGCAACTGAAAAGTGTTTTAAGATTTACTGTATGCGAATTACACCGTTAATATTCGAAATAGGATATTATTATAATCGTTGAATGTAAGCTGAATGTAACTATCTAAAGCCCGGGACGCAGTGTTACCGTACAAAAACACCACAGGCGGATGGACAGATGAAAAAAAACAGAGTATAGTTGAACGATGGTAATAAGAAGTCTCTCTCTCTCTCTCTCTCTCTCTCTCTCTCTCTCTTATAATACAGCCATTTGACATATGTTACTAGAGGTAGACTAGAGAACAAATACAATGCGAAGCCATGAATATGATCCCTTCCTTATTCTCTCTCTCTTTCTCTCTCTCTCCCTCTCTCTCTCTCTCTCTTTCTGATGTGCCCATTTCACTTATTTAAATAATATTTACTGGACATATAGTAGAGAATGCATATGACATACCACAAATATAATCTCTCTCTCTCTCTCTCTCTCTCTCTCTCTCTCTCTCTCTCTCTCTCTCTCCTGCAGTCATTCCACATATTTTAAATAATATTTACTGTGGGTACAGTAGAGAATAAATATGAGAAGTCAAATATTTAATCATTCTCTCTCTCTCTCTCTCTCTCTCTCTCTCTCTCTCTCTCTCTCTCTCTCTCTCTCTCTCTCCTGGTGCGGCCGCCAAACCCCCCAATTTAGAACGAAGCGTGTACTTGAATCCACATGAAATACTATCATGTACAATTTTATGACCTTTTAGCCCGCACTCAAGAATATCAGGAACGGTGTTTTCCAAAGTTTTAGTTTTTTCAATATAAAAGCTATTGATATGCAAATTACCTCTACACGTTATTGAAACGACTAATTTTGCTTGTATCTCATCAAGTTCTGATTTTTTCTTTCTTCTTCTTTTTTTGACCTTATAAGATAGACGTACTTCTATCCGTGTTTTCGTGCCCAGTGGTTAATTAAGCATGTACTCGCATACATTTGATATGAATGTTTTACAAATGTAGGTTTGCTTTTTTATTAACTTACTAATAATATGTCGGTAGAGCCTCTGACAATGATGTTATGGATCAGGTTCGGTTTATTAATGCCTGTTTTTTGTTAGTTAGCAAGATTGTGCACAAAAAGTTCCGTCTCGATTTTTACGAGACTTGTCTGAAGCGTTGGCGGTACAGTAAAAGAGGTCACTAGTTTCGTGGTGGCTGCAGTGAAAGTACTGAAATTGGACAGCCACTCCGACCTGCAGATTGATGTCTGGTCAGCGAAGACAGTTCACAGACTTTCTCAAAGTCTTGTTCCTCGTTACTGCCTGCAGATGGCAACACCCCCCCCCAAAGAGTCACTTAATTGTCTTTGCTTCTCTGAAAAAAAGAACTATGCTTAACAACTCAATGCTTTCTCAGTACAGCCAGCGTGCCATGGACAGTTATTTGCTTTTAGAAAAAAGTAATATTCCAAGCTGCGAGGGAGTGAAGTTCTCTGTGTATGTTTTTCGTTAATCTGCATGAAATGTGGATCGTTGGAGGGCACATTAAAATTGGCATATGCATTTTTGCTCTCTGATAAGTCTGAAGTGAGATGGAAACCCATTCTGTTTTTACTTTTCCTCCAATGGAGATGTCTCGCATATTTTGCCTATTTACAGTTTATTCAAGATGCTCTTAAATTAACTAAACGGCGATTTTGAATTCTTCTGAATTATTCGTTATACTTAACCTTGAAAACTCGGGTACAAAAGTTCTGAAAGCGGTTACTATGCAAATAGATTTTATGAAAAATGCCTTTGTAAGATGCCACGATGGAACCCTGCTTAGTATTGCTAGGTAAAGTTTAGAGGTCACCAAATTGTCCACATACCAGATTATACATATCAAAGCCTGCCACCAGCTACAACAATGTTTAAATGTCCCCTGAAGGAAAAAAACACATAGATAACTGTATTAATCTGCATTTACGTCGGCGTTTTCGAGCACTCTTGCATTAAGTATGCCTACAAGGTATGCCATTTGCTGCTTACCACTGAATATTTATATACCTGCTCATTTCGTAAGCAGTAACACACACACACACACTTTTCACAAGTGAAAGCCTTCACATTCGAATTCCAAGCAGTTGGCGACCTATCGATTTTTTTTTTTTTTGTGCTAAACCTGGCGTTGCAATAACTTGGAGGAATTTGGCATACGCCATTAAGATACTGCGCTTCTTTTGAACCTTGTATTGATTGAGCGTATGGTAGTGGACACCAGCTTGGAAAAACAGAATTGGCGAGAATAGTGGAAGGGGCATCAGATCTCTGTCAATCTATCAACTATATCGTCATCGTTATTTTATTTATCCAAGGATACAACATTAATAGTTTCATTTGTTGCGTCTGTGATTGCCTGTTATAGAGATTTAGCAGGATTGCGCAAAAAGTTATTTGAAGACTTTACATATATTTGACCATAGTGGCGACTCATGAATGACAGTGATTAGATTTTTGGAGAGCTGTGAGTGTATCTTCTCTAGGAACCTTTTTGGTTGGGGGTAGGGGGAAGGTGTGTAGGGCTGGGTTGAATGGCTCACCCTTGTGTCAAATATTCCAGACCCCAGAAACTGGAAGCCTGGGGACCATTAACTTAAATTTTTGGCAGACAGATTTCATAATTACAACCATCAAAGAGTTTTTGTTTTCTTGATTTTATCTCTTACTTTGAGAGAGAGAGAGAGAGAGAGAGAGAGAGAGAGAGAGAGAGAGAGAGAGAGAGAGAGAGAGACCCCTCCCCACATTTCTTCCCTCGTTAGCACAAAAGTGACCCGTCTGCTAATAAATTTTGATTAATTTCTGGAATATTATTAAATTACTCATCCTTCAGAGAGAGAGAGAGAGAGAGAGAGAGAGAGAGAGAGAGAGAGAGAGAGAGAGATATTTGGACAAAACTGAATCGTCCTCTGATAACTTTTGTTTAATTTGTAGAAAAAAATGGAACAAAAATTAAAACTTGTCATTATCTGCTTACTCATCTTCCAGCGAGAGAGAGAGAGAGAGAGAGAGAGAGAGTGTGGGAGAATATGTAGATATGACACGCAAATACCCACATCAATGTTCTCCCCTAAATTAGTGAAATCAGTCCATACCTTGAGCAGAGAAAACATTATGAAAGCAGTAGCAGAAGCAGAAGCGTCAAGAGCATCAGTAGTAGGAGTAGGAGCATTAGCAGTAGTAAGAGTAGCTCTAGTAGTAGTAGTAATAGCAGTAGTATTAAAGCAGAAGGGCCCATTAACGATTATTCCGAAACTTCCATACGAACGACGGGGCTGAATCGAAACAGAATCTTGAGTTTTGAATAGAGTTATTTATGTTCATCTCTAGAAAAAAAATAAAAACGGGTTTGAAAGTATTTTTAATTATTAGGTTTTTTTTTTTTTTTTTTTTTTTTTGCTTTAATAAACGCGGAGTTTCAGGTATATTCAGGGGAGGATTATGGGAAAAAAGGGGGTCGTTGAGTCTATGGCGCTAAAGGCAGAGTTAATTAGTAGACAGTTCCACGAGTGAGGCATACGGTGTTGAATGGTCGGTTTTCTGGTCAAATAAAGGTCGTCCGTTATTCGTGGTTGAAAAAAAATTGGTAATTAAATGTTGGCAGAGGAGTCTCTCTCTCTCTCTCTCTCTCTCTCTCTCTCTCTCTCTCTCTCTCTCTCTCTCTCTAGTGCAGCCGTTTGACCTATTTTGCTGGAGCTCTCTCTCTCTCTCTCTCTCTCTAGTGCAGCCGTTTGACCTATTTTGCTTGAGGTAGATTACGGAATGAGTATAATGAGAAGCTACGATGTCTCTCTCTCTCTCTCTCTCTCTCTCTCTCTCTCTCTCTCTCTCTCTCTCTCTCTTAGCGCTACTTTTTGACATATTTTACTGGAGGTAGAGTAGACAGTAAATGTGATGAGAAGCCAAGAATGTAACCTGTTCTTCTCTCTCTCTCTCTCTCTCTCTCTCTCTCTCTCTCTCTTCCTTCCAGCCAGATGCCCTGGAATGTGAGCTATGCTGCTGGAAAGCAGCACGGGAAAAACATTCCGAAAAAGGGTGACAGAAGCTTTGCAAAAATTTATCTTGGTCTCTTTTACCCAAAAGAAGTTAGAAATTAGATAGAATCATAATCTTTTCTCTTAACTAATTGCCATATTTATTTTGCGACATTTGAAAAATAAATCATTATGATTGTTTCATTAGATGAAAAGGAAGAAAATAATACAACA
The DNA here is from genome assembly GCF_015104395.2 of Macrobrachium nipponense. Lineage (NCBI taxonomy): Eukaryota > Metazoa > Arthropoda > Malacostraca > Decapoda > Palaemonidae > Macrobrachium > Macrobrachium nipponense. The sequence goes on from NC_087206.1 coordinate 82,025,141, forward strand.
CCATGTAAAATATTAAGAATTATTTTTAAATATAAAGAAAATGAAATGATACTCATGAACTTCTTATCCATTGATAGTATTAAGTCAGCACTCAACTCTGGAGATACAAAATCATTTACGTGGAGGGAGGTATATAGTCCCAAGACCAGGAAAACATGGGTGGGTAGAGAGTTCGAGACTTCTGAACACCAGACAGGCAGGCTGGCAGTTCCA
>NC_087206.1:82030353-82037853 GCF_015104395.2 Macrobrachium nipponense
ACACATGTAGTATAGGTAGATGGAGGTTAGGAATCACGTGTGTGTGTATGTTTTTAAAAGAGCTTTCATACGTGCATCCAAAATATATTTTAATATAATTTAAAGGCCGTAATAAATAAGAATATATGTTCAGACATATTATATATATCTTATAGTATTATATACGTGTATTATAGTAGATCATATACATAGATGATATGTATATACAACAACTTATGTACATAGAGAGTGAGTTATGATTATCGAACGCAGATGATAATATTACGACGAATAAAAAATGACTAGCGAGAGAGAGAGAGAGAGAAGAGAGAGAGAGAGAGAGAGAGAGATCTGCTAACTCACGAACCATGACTAGAGTGAAAAATCAAGTAAGCACTTATGATTTTATAAGTCACAAGTGTTGACGAATTTCATGAGAGAGAGAGAGAGAGAGAGAGAGAGAGAGAGGGGGTGGGGGGGGGGGGGGGGGAAAGACACCTTACCGAGAAAAGCGAGTTTATGAGATTCTGGGGAATAGCACTTCAGGTAAGGGTCGGCCGGTTTAGGTCACAGTAACCTGTGGAAAGCGCTCATTGATTAAGGGACCTGGTCGTGAGTCGGAGAGAGAGAGAGAGAGAGAGAGAGAGAGAGATAGAGAGAGATTGTGTGTGGTTCAGAGAGAGTCCTCGCCTAGAGAGAGACAGACAGACAGACTGACGATAGGAATGGATTTTTGGTGAGAGAGAGAGAGAGAGAGAGAGAGAGAGAGAGAGACATAGACGATAAGAATAGATTTTTGGTGAGAGAGAGAGATAGAGAGAGAGAAAGAGAGACAGACTGACGATAGGAATGGATTTTTGGTGAGAGAGAGAGAGAGAGACAGAGAGACAGAGAGAATGTGTGTGTGTAAGCTGACAGAGTTCCGCTTCCCAGAAATCATTAGTTTTCAAGGTTATTTAGTGGAGAGAGAGAGAGAGAGAGAGAGAGAGAGAGATCGAGCGGGGGTTGGGGGGTGAGGGGGGGAGCTAAGCCCATATTTAACGCGCAGAGAGCAAATCAAAACCTAAATGACTTTAGCGGAGCGTCAGAAAAACCGAAAGACCAGTGAAGCATTGCTTAGTTCAGCGCGAATCCCCATTATTTGTTTAAGGTAGCTGTTAATCCCTTCAGCATGAAATTCAAGAGTAAAATACGGAACGATTGTAGCGGGACGGTTGGGGGTTTGCTACGGAAGGTTAGTGAATAGCGCTCTCTCTCTCTCTCTCTCTCTCTCTCTCTCTCTCTCTCTCTCTCTCTCCCCTTCAACATTTGCGACTGTCTACCAATAAATGTTGACTTGATTTTCAGTTCTCGTCACTGCTCTCTCTCTCTCTCTCTCTCTCTCTCTCTCTCTCTCTCTCTCTCTTCGTCGACATTTGCGACTATATACCAATTAATGTTGACTTAATTTTCAATTCTCGTCACTGTTCGTGAATTGGTCTCTCTCTCTCTCTCTCTCTCCTTCTCTCTCTCTCTCTTTATTCGTCAACATTTGCGACTGTATACCACTAATTGTTTACTTGATTTTCAATTCTCGTCAAGGTTCGTAAATTGCTCTCTCTCTCTCTCTCTCTCTCTCTCTCTCTCTCTCTCTCTCTCTCTCTCTCTCTCTCTCTCTCAGCAGTAGTTGCTGGTTTGTGAAATCCTCCTGACATTCGGTTCCTTAGTCAAACGAAGCTTGTATGGCGACGTCAGTAAGCATTATTATTATTATTATTATTATTGTTGTTGTTGTTGTTGTTGTTGTTGTTCAGGAGATGAACCCTATTCATATGGAACAATCCCATCACAGTGACCATTTAATATTATGGTCTCCATTAGAGGAGATAAAGGGAAACACTACACAGAAAGGAGAGATTTCACTTATTAATAAAATAAAGTAAAAAATTAATTTATAACCTAATGAATTAAGGGTTGTCTGCTTTCATCAGTTCGTGTTCACTGTCATAGTGTGTCTGCTTCAGGTCTCAAGTCGATAAATTGGTCTATTTTGGGCTCTGTGCGTTTATTTTCCGTCTTTTTCATATTTGTTTTGGTAACTTCGTAAGTCACACCAGTACTAGGTATTTCAGCCGCTCTGTCATGTTGTATTAAGTAAGGTTAGATTTTATTTCTATTCTAAATGCATTTCATTATTTTTTTTTCGTGTTTTCACTGGTTTCCTTCTGTCATATCTCTTCACGTCTGCTTGTCATGTGAGTTTAAGATAAGTTTTATTTCTGGTCTAGATAGACACAGTTTTAACCGTTATATTTACTGTTTTTTCCTTTCTGTCATATTCACTGGTTTCTGTCATATTTCTTCACGTCTGCCTGTCATGTGAGGTTAAAATAAGTTTTATTTCTGGTCTACATACACACCGTTTTAACCTTTTTTTTTTTACTGTTTTTTTCCTTTCTATGATATTCACTGTTTTCTTTTGTGTTGCTATTTGCCAGCCATGACGCCAGTTTTTCTTTGCGTATGTATTACTGTGTCTGCTTCACCTCTACAAACCCATATGTAGGTTTATCTAGTTAAGAACAGCTTCGTGGAATCAGTGTTTTTCTTTGGCTTCCCTTTCTTTTATTCTCTTTGTTTCGTGCTTCCCGTTTTACTCGTTTATGATTTATTGTTTATTCACGACGTCGTCGATTGTTTTATTTCTTTCTTTCCTTCTTTCTTTTTATTGAGTTGAAGTGGATTCCTGTTCATTCGTCATAAAGAATTTTTCCTCTTTTTCACAAACTCGTTTTTATTTCTTACGTATTTTCAAATCCTAAAATGTATAGAGCAGAACTTTATGATTCTTTTGTTTTCACCTTTCATTAGTAAGATTTACTGGTGCATAATAGAGTTTATATTCCCCAATGCATATTTTCAGTAACCCGTTTACCAGCATATTAATATTATTATTCAGGAGATGAACCCTATTCATATCGGGCATACCCACAAAAAGGCCACTGACTTGAAATGCCAACATCCAAAGAATATTAAGGTGTTCATTTGAAAGAAGTAACCGAACGTAACGGAAAGTACAGAAAGAGGAGATAAGCTATTAGAAAAACAGACAAATGAACGAATTGATAAATCAGTAAATAAAATATGTAAGTCAATGATTAAAATACCAGGCGGCTGAAATTCCAATTGCACGACGTACCAGTTGGAACAGCTAACCACAAGGCTTAGCACAAGAAAAAAAAATAATTAGACAGATGTTACCAAGTTAACGCCTTAGCTGCTGAATAAAGTATGAAACCCAAGTGCAGAAAACTTCCATAGCTTCAGCAACTTCCCAGTCACCACTCCCTTTTGAACGATACCCCATTTTCCAGCTATTATTCTTCGTTCTCTCTACGTGACCAATCCACGTTCTTTCTCTTTTCCAGTCTCCTTCGTATCTCTAGCATTTCTCGTCGTTTTATCTTAACCGCTTTCGCCTTTTCTTTCTTTCATTCGTATTCAACATCCACGATTCACTACTGTTAAGGCGAGCTGAGTCCCCACTCCTATATGGAAGTTAAGTGCTGGTGATGAATACGAATGACTGATATTTGGTTTGTGTGTGTATATATATATATATATATATATATATATATATATATATATATATATATATATATATATATATATATATACACACACACACATATATATATATATATATATATATATATATATATATATATATATATATATATATATATATATATATATATATACACAGAGAGAGAGAGAGAGAGAGAGAGAGAGAGAGAGAGAAAGAGAGCGGAGTTAACAGATGTGAAGCATGCCTCCATCCTGAACAACGTCGTGAATATTTCATAGCTACCTACAGTTGTTTCAAATTCCACCTGTCCAGTTCCAGTTGATGAGGCGTGCGCATAATTTACAGAGCCAGGTAGATCTTTATAGTGTAAATAATTCTTATAAAAGGACGTTAATTTTTTTACCAATTTAAATATATTCGTGAACATAAACGCTGCAATTGGATCACAATTGATAATATGCATAGCCTTGACAAAAATATAGTGATAATGACAAACACTTTTGTCTAATTACTCCCATAATAATATTCTTGCATTTTTATACATTTTTGTCTATTTATAAATTGATTCGTTTATTATTTTCTTATTTAATAAGTGAGGTCTCTTTTTTTCTGTTTCACTTTACCTCCTCGTACTTCTTCCTAATGAACACCATATTCTTTGGAAGCTTGAATTTTGGTCAGTGGCCCCTGTGGTGGGCTTGTTCCTTATGGATAGGGTTACCTTTTGAATAATGATATTATCATTATTTTATTATTATTATTATTATTATTATTATTATTATTATTATTATTATTTTAGAAGAAGACCCTCTTTTAATATATAAGTAATCTTATATATTATCTTTTCAATTTTTCTTATTACTCACTTCTCTGGCTCAGCGATAGTTCCTAATAATTGGCCAATATTCATACTGGGAATAATGCTGAAAGTGGTATTTTGTTTAGAACAGGATTTATTTGTCAAAAACCGGTATTATCAGTATATTGGTGTATGGAGAGGCGTTCCTCAGGTCCAGGTTAAGCAGGGGTCGTCGTCAGTTTATTATTATTATTATTATTATATTATTATTATTATTATTATTATTATTATTATTATTATTATTCTAAAAAGTTACGATGTTTTCTCCTCACAGTTGAATTACGCACCAACTATCCCAAAAGGATATGGGATAAGGAGAAGCAGGTAGTTCCTGGTCAGGGTTTTTATTGCAGGATGTTCCTTCTCTTTTACCTGAGCGGTGTCCCCAACGGTATCGTTATCGGTAAAGAAGTTAAAGGAGTAAATAGCCCACGGTGCGGACGTAATGCCTATTTCGCTGTTCCGCCGATGGTGTACCTACCTACCCACCTATACCTTCCAGGTAAAACCGTAATTAACTACCTTCCTTCACCTGCGCCCCTTTTTAAGGGTTGCGTCATCGCTTACCTGTTCACGATGAGGTAGTTCGAACTCGTTATAAATAAAAAAAACTGTGAAATAAATTGATATTATCTATGAATGAACTTGCTTTACAGAGGGTCTTTTATGATAATAATAATAATAATAATAATAATAATAATAATAATAATAATAATAATAATAATAATAATAATAATAATCAACGTAAGCTTTGTCGAGTTCATCTGGTGCTCGAATCTCTCAAAATTCCACGTTGAGAGTAGCGGTGTTGTTAGGAGAGTCCCTTGTTTTTTGTTGTTGCTGACGGTTGTGAGTGGTTGTTGTCATCATATTCTTGGGGCTTCCTGCAGGTTATTACTCTTTCTCTAATGGCGTAGGAATGTGATGACACCTTCAACCGTCCTCTGAATGTACTGTGGCCTAGTGGTACAGCACTCGCCTGGTGCGTTCTAGGTCCGCAGATCGCTACCGACCTTCAGCCCACCAGTCCACCCAGCTGTCAACCGTGCAGGGGCATTAGTGCCATCAGTACACCTCATGCGGTGCACTGTAGGTTCTTTGCAGCGTCCCTTCCACAGCCCTTAACTGCTGCCCTTTTCATTCCTTTTACTGTACCTCCTTTCGTATTCTCTTTCTTCCGTTTTACTTTTCACCCTCTCCTATCAACTGTTTCCTAGAGGTTTTCCTCCTGTTACGCCTTTCTAACCTTCTTTGCCTTCAGTTTCTCTTTCTGCGCTGAATGACCTCATAGGTCCAAGAGCTTGGCCTTTGGCCTAAATTTGATATTCCATTGCCAATTCCACCCAGCTGTCAATGAGTATTAGCTTCTATTGGGGTCAAGAAAAAGGGCATGTGAATCGGCAAAGCTGCACCTTCTTGGCCCAAAAGGGCACATCACCTATGCCCTGCCCCATTTTTGTGTATTTCTTCTATGACATTCAAAGTTCTTTTCTGTTTTTTTCCCATCTGTCGTTGGCATCGCACACCTTTACGTGTTTCTAGATTCTATAATCTAGACACCGTCCGTTCTCTGACTTGTCATGTCCCAAGTCTTATATTGCCAATTCCCAGATCTCATTTCTGTAAGTTGAGATCTCTCTACCCAGAGTCACCAAGGGCTTCTTCATTCGCGGAAAGTAAAGAGAGGCTCCTATATTCGCGAAAAGCAGAGATGGTCTTCTTTATTCGCGGAAAGTAAAGAGAGGCTCCTATATTCGCGAAAAGTAGAGATGGTCTTCTTTATTCGCGGAAAGTAGAGAGGATTTTTTTTATTCGCGGAAAGTAAAGAGGGTCTTCTTTATTCGCGGAAAGTAAAGAGAGGCTTCTTTATTCGCGGAAAGTAAAGAGAGGCTTCTTTATTAGCGGAAAGTAAAGAGAGTCACTAAGGGCTCTTTATTCGCAGTCGTAAGGATTTCTTCGGGAATGTAGTGACCTTGTCTCCATGTAATTCTCCCTGTATTTTAATATTTTACATACGATTTTGCTTATTATTGATTAATTTGTCTGGTTTTTTTTTAAGGAACTGATCTCATTTCTATATTTCTCAGTACCTTCCGTTACTTCTTTTCAAATGAACGTCATATTCTTCGGAAGCTCGAATTTCAAGTCAGTGGCCCACTGAAGTGGACTTGTTCCATATGAATAGATTCATCTGAATAATAATAACAATAATAATAATGGGCACAATTTTCCGTGTGGAAAATGAAACACTGGTTGCAGGTCCACAATAATATAGCATGTTAAAGACCATATACTCACATGTTATATCATTGTGGACCTGCAACCAATAATGATAATAATAAAATGTGCTGTTTAAAGATATTGGCGCATCCTAAAATGATAGCTTTCTCTTGGGTAATGCAATTAACAAGAAGCGTTCCAATGATTCCACTTGTTAATTATAGTACCCAAGAGAAAGCTATCATTTTTTAGGAAGATAGAGAAAAATCTCTACAAAATCAACTCGGCTGATGCAGCAAGACCTTTCAACAGTACCTGTTTAGAATTGGGTCTTCTTCCAGTAAATAATAATAATAATGCTGTGTACTTTCATATTATGTGCTGTGAATATGTCGCTGGTTGGCTGATAACAGCGAAGAGTCAGGTGGGGGGAAAATAAAGTCGATAGGGACAACCCTCTTGAATCCCATGACCATGACCTAACGGTGCCAATGTCTACATCGAGACCTCACATTCCAAAGTCTGGCTGTCCGATTAGTAATAACGCTAACTGGGATTAATCTTCTTCGTGCGCATTACAGAACTGCAATAGAATTATCCACAGGTAAAGAGTACTGTTGCTGTCATCATCAGCTGCCCACCTTCCGTTGGATATGTACCAGCCACTCAGATGACCACTTTGAACTTTTGACAGTCCACTCGTCTGATCGTCGTCATACCCCCAGCAACGACCCCCCCCCCCCCCCCAAGGTTTTTTTAGCATCTAACTTGGCGGGGGGGGGGGGGGGGGATGGGCATGGGACTGGCGATCCGGTGACTGGACTTTAAAAAGTCCAAAGTGAAACGGTGTCGTTGACACCCTGACAAGAAGTTA
>NC_087206.1:82045353-82057853 GCF_015104395.2 Macrobrachium nipponense
ACATTACCGTGATTCATATATATATCGAGCCACAAATGTCCTTTAATATCTAATTCGCTCTACCTCGGAATTGATATATTTTCATATATGTTAACCGGAGGGGAATTTTTTAGTCGATAAGAAATTTGTCGGCGAAGAAATTCCCCCTTAGGTTAACATATATATGAAAACATATATAATGCCGAGGTAGAGCGAATTCGATATTAAAGGACATTTGTAGCTCGATGTATATATATATATATATATATATATATATATATATATATATATATATAAATATATATTATATATATAACATTTCTGTGTCTGCGTGGATGTATATAAACTGCTCTGGACAAATGCAGAGAGCGTCAGATCATAATTGCGTTCTGTTTTACGAGTAACTAACTCTTTATTCATACAAGCAAAAAACACCTTATATCTCTTGACATTTAAAGTCGTAGTGGCGCTCCGGAGAGCTTTTGCAATTTGAATTACGAAATTGAAAGTCAACATTTCTTGTTTTATTTCCCTTCAGTTTGAAAAAAAAAAAAAAAAAAAAAAAAAAAAAAAAAAAAAAAACTTCGTCCCGTCCTCGGGCTGAGTCTCTGAAGAAGCCAGTGTAAGGTTGAATTTATTAACTGCTATAAATGTTTGTAGGAAACTCGTGAGTTTCAGCAAGACCCGTAATCAAAACTTTTGAAGAAGGTAATCATATGTTTCTTTAAACGGCCTGCCTTTTATCTTTATTAATTAGAGCTACTTTAGTCTGTAATTTTACTTTTTTTTATTCATTCCGTTGATATTTACACAGTCCGTTACTTTACACTTATACTTTTACGTAATATTATTCTTAAAGTATTTTGAATCAATTAGGATCAGCTTCGTGTTTATCTGGTTTATTTGATCTCATGCGTTGCGAATGAGTTCATTCTTACAAAATTTATTTTGGGTTTATAAAATAAGAATGAATGGTGTGAGTTCATAAAAAAAAATGCTTTTAATTTAGATAGATTTCTCTGTTGGCATCCAATGAAAGAGCTATCGATTTTTTTTAGTTTAATCCAGGCCTTTGACTTTTAAAATGTACCGTGTTTGTAACTCGTACATTTTGATGACCCCTCCCCCCCCCCCCCCACAACAACAAAAAAGGACTACATCAGGAATTTGAAACATTTAGTACTAAAAGTCTGGAAGCTTAAGAGTGTTTCTAGACCGTGACCAATATAAGCGTTCAGGATAATACCTTCCCCGAAGGGTGGTAGTGCCGTCAGTGCACCTCACGCGGTGCACTGTAGGTATTACTGAAGGTTCATTGAAGCGTCCCTTTGGGGCCCAAACTTCAACCCTTTCCAGATTGATAAATACGAGAACCAACAAGAATTCATGAAGCAAATGAACACAGTTTAAGAGAGAGAGAGAGAGAAACTAGTTTCTTAAATCAACGTACACTGATAATCCCGACCCGGATTTATTGTTTTATTTTCCCATCTTTTTTTTCTTCTTCTTTCACATGAACTCTCTTCTTATTGCATTTTCCGAAAGCAACATTTTAGATTTTATTCTTCTTCTTATATTTTATTCTTCATTTTATATTTTATTCTTCATTTTATATTTTATTCTTATTCAACGATATCTCCTCCAGAGTTCAAACCCCGTTGAAGTCTCAGGTGCATAGCGTTCGAGGGTCGGGAAAAAAAAAAAAAAAAAAAAACCTGTTGAAAATAATGAGGGCGCAACAGTGTTTGTTGCAAACGCACCTGGTGCTCTATCGTTGTTTACTTAATATTTCGATGAAGATTAGGGACAAATAACGTCAGCGTTATTTTTTTTTAGAGCCAAATAACGCGAGCGTTTTTTTTTTTCTCTGCACGTTGTAATAGAGGGTTGCGTAGTTAACAGTTTTTTTGAAATGTTTCTTTTGATAATTTGACATTTACTAGTGTGTTATGTTTCCGAGCTGATGGTATCCTAAATGGTGTTATAAGGTTTGTCAAACATTAGGGTATAATGCATGAAATGTATATATTATATCATATATATATATATATATATTATATATATATATATATAATAAAATATGATATATATATATTTTTATATATATATGTATATATATATTATATATAATATTTATATTTATATCGGGATAAAAAAGTATGTATTCCTACTATATGTTATATATCTATATATATATATATATATATACATGTATGTATGTATGTGTGTGTGTGCGTATAATTATCAGCAGTGCACTGACCACCCAACACAATGCTCCATAAACCCATTTCTTGCATATAGTACTCGGGATTCTTAAATAGCAAGTAAAGTCCTTCTTTCCCAATACTTCTCCCACCTCATCTCTCCAGCTCTTCCTACTAGATCCTCCTTATCTTTATCCTAACGCTTCCGAATTTTACACTCCTCCGCCAACTTATCATCCCCAATCTTCCCACATGGACTAACCGTCTCAAACTGTATTATCCATCCTTTCATCCATACTAACCTTTTCAATATATTATTTTTCACCATATTTCGCACCCTTTCAATTCTTTTCACGCCAGAAATAGCGTATATACACATTTTATCGCAAATTCTTCAGCATTTTATGTTTCTTTGGCATTTTTAGATATCCCCACTTTACTTCCATAAAGGAGTTTTGGCTCAACAGTTCCTTTATACACTCCCACCTTTGCACCCACAGACGCCCTAAGCCTCTTACCAATATTTTGCATAAAGCCAGTTGCCTTTCTAACTTCAACCTAATCTCTTATTCACTTCTTGTCTCTTACCTTTATGTTAATAAACCTAACCTTATGAAATAACTGCTTCATGTTGTCATTAATTGCTCCAACTTCCTGGTATCTCTTTCCTTTCATGAATTTCCTCTTAATCACATTTATGTTCGACTTTCTCCCCTTTGCAGACATTTTCAGAATCATTCACCAACCTGTGCTGTTTCTCATCACTATTCCCAACGGCTGAGTGGGTAGTAACCCTTATCATTCGTAAACACCAGCCATGTCGTTCTTCATTCATGGCAAGTTTTCTTTATTTACAACTTTGTATAAAGTTTTTTTTACACATACATACACATATAACGTATATATATATATATATATATATATATATATATATATATATATATATATATATATATATATATAATATATATATTATACCACGGGAAAATAATAATTTCAATATTTTGTGCCTCGACAATGTCTCATTAAAAGACGAAAGCAGCTCTGTACGAATTTCTGCCTATTATTTTTCCTGTGGTATTCGCTTATATCATGAAGTCACGTGCAATTTATATATATATTATATGATATATATATATATATATATATATATATATATATATATATACATATATATATTAGTTGAGAGAAAGAGATAGAGAGCTCAATTATCAAAGTCACTGCCAGACAAATTGATAGGTGAATAAAAGGAAACGCGATGAAAGGAGACAGGAACAGCACAGAGAGAGAGAACAATCGGAGAACAACAGTTCAGCCGCCGAGAATCAATCTTAATACCCTGGAGGGTTGAAAATCAATCTTTCTTCTCTCACGCAAGATTGAATGATGCTTCTGTTGGTAGATCGAGAGGTTGTGAAAGGGCGGTTGAAAGGGAGAGGAAGTCTCCGGCCGACTTACTTTCCTTTTCCATCAAGGAATCCGGATTTTTTTTCCTTTTTATTATGATTTGTTTGGAGGGTGGGATAAGAGTAGTGGAGCAGTGCTCAGAAATTAATCTCCCCTCTTTTCTCTCACTCTCTCACACACACACATTTTGGACTTTTCTCTCTCTCTCTCTTTCTCTTTCGACTTTTGAATCTCTCTCTCTCTTGACTTCTGAACCTCTTTCTCTCTCTCTCTGTCCCTTGACTTGTGATTTATCTCTTTTAACTTTTGAATCTCTCTATCTCTCTCTCTCTCTAACACACACACACACACTTTGGACTTTTATTTTTCTCTCTCTCTCACTTGACTTTTTATTTATCTCTCTTTTAACTTTTTAATCTCTCTCTCTCTCTCTCTCTCTCTCTCTCTCTTTCACACACACACACACACACACACACACACACACACACACGTACCTACCATCGACCCAAACCCAAGATTTAGCGTGTTTTCTTTGCCATCATTTCAACAAAAGATAAAAAAAAAACATATATATACATATCTATCATTTAAAAAAAATACTTTTCCTCTTTCAATGACAACGCAAATAAAAGTCGATATCCAATACAAATAAATAAACAAAGAAAGAAAAGAAAACATCGTAATACGAGCAGATCAATGAGCAAACAGAAAGTGACCTTGAGAGAGGGACGTCTCAAAGAAATGTTAATAAATCTCTCTTATTAAAAATGTAATTACGTATTGATCATTTTTTGAAATATATAGTATGTTGTTTGTATCAAATAATGACCTAATTCACTTTCGAGTTCCGAACTAAGAAGAGAGCATGAAGAGATGAAAGTGAATTTACTCGTCAATTTACGAGTGAGTATTCACCATATGCATCAGAGCTGTCTATTTATAATGTTGCAGTCCAAAAGGACATATATACACTCACTCCCACACACACATTATACATATATACATATGCACATGTATATATAAATATATATACATACATACATATACACGTGTATGTGTATGTATTGATGTGTATAATGTATTCGCAGATGTATAGCCACTAACATATATTCATATATATGTGTTATGAGGCAATTATTCTATAAATACAACTTCAGTATGCATGTGCACGACAGAGAGAGAGAGAGAGAGAGAGAGAGAGAGAGAGAGAGAGAGAGAGAGAGAGAGAGAGAGATAATCCACAATTTAGCATTCGACAGCAGCAACACATCCTACTACTAATCATGTTATGTTAATTCAACTGCTGAAGTCGGTTACATATTGACTCTTTCCTGGTAATTTAATGCAGAAAGCAGTCGACTATTACGGGATCATACTACCCAGAATTTAGTCTGGGCCAGAATGAGAAGATTTGGGCAACAGACAAGGGCTCCCAGACATACACACATGTATGTATATGTATGTTATGTATACATATAATATATATATATATATATATATATATCTATATATATATATATATATATATATATATATATAGTTATATATATATATATATATATATATATGTACTTATATTATATATATCCTATATTATTCCACCTACTTAATTTGATGTGTATCTAAAAATACCACGTATTTCTAGGATTAAATTGAACACATTGACCCAAATTTAATTTCTAGATCCTGCTATCTAGAAAGTGGATCTCACCAAAATTGAATACTACAAGTAAATACATCCTCGTTTTAGAAGATATTGAAAATTGAAATATTCAGTAGTTGAAACTTGCGAAAAGGGGAATAAATAAGCTTTGTTTAAAAAAAAATCATTTTTACCACTTACCACTTTTCTGCCCAAAACGCTTCTCTCTTGGTGTCTAAAGTTAATTGAAAACTTCTCAGAAATGTTGTACAAGACGAGATTTTCATTGGAAAGTAAATGGTAATTTACTGAATTATGAATCCCGAAATTTGATTAAAATCTGATAAGAGTTTCTTTGACAAACAGTCGGAAATATTCTAAAGCAAAAGACAATTAGATATTATTATGTTTTTTTTAATGATAAACTCTTTGAAATAATCTGGACGAATATCATTCACAAAAAAACTATTATTCCAAATTGCTACATTTCAAAAAATCACATTGTCACAAAAAACATTTAAGAAAATTAAAACAACACTACGACAAAAAATGAAATCTAAATCCTTCACATTGACAAAAAATGTGACAAAAATGGATCAGTGTCACTACAAAAAATGTATATGTAGAAGTTCACATAAAACCACACACGCTATTCAAAAAAGCCTTCCTCCTCTAAAATATGTATATATGAACCGCCTTTCTGAAAAGGGGTTTGGAAGGAATTCTAAATAGAAACACTACAAAAAGGGAGGTGACTCAGGCGTCCGTCACCTGGCTACACACACACACTCACACACACCTGGCGGTAAATAGCGACTCCTCACGCGAGTTCCATAACGGAAAATGAATGCATGGGCGTCTTTGTTTATATCGGTCCAAACGATTTCCGCAGGCCCACTTATTACCTAAAAGCATTCGTCTACGCCCTCTCCCCGTTCACTAAGGAGGAATTAAAATGAGAGGCGAAGGCGATGTACTACGACAGGCATAAAGGAAATGGGGAGGGCGAATGGCGTAGAGTTTTCAAGGCAACGAGAAGGTTTTGTGGGGAGGGGGAAGTGACACGAGAGGCGGTTCGGTATGCGTTCAACCTTCGCGACTGCCGAGCACACACTGACTGACTGAGAGAGGGAGCTGCTCGCTCAGGCTCAGCTCCGACTGCCGAGCTCTTCTCTCTCTCACTCTCTCTCTCTCTCTCTCTCTGCTTTTGTCGTCCTCTTCCTTCCTCCTCCAGTTGCTGCCTGGACTGGGAGGGAGCCACTTCGCATTCTAGGCCGAACTTTCCAAGGCCAAGTCGAATCAGCCGCGGTTGAAATTTTTTTTTTTTATTTTCCTATGGAAAATGAGAGAAAGGGCGAAGCGATCTATCGATCTATCGCATCATCATACCTTTCCATTAGAGTTCAGAGCACTTTGCGGGCAGATCTAATAAATGATGTATCACAGCATTTAGACGCATCCGCGAGAAACTTTTTTTTTTTTTTTTCAGACGACTCCGAAGACTTCTTGGTCTCTGGCGGGTAAACATGCATTAATCATTTCACTCGAGTTGGTCATTGTACCCCCCTCTCTCTCTCTCTCTCTCTCTCTTCTCTCTCTCTCTCTCTGCAGTTCGGTATGTGATTACAAGAGCGTTTCTGAGGAGGCGAAACTCCAGTAGGCGCAAAAACAAGTCGGCAATTACAAAAATACTTGTAGAATGCACTCGTCTATATGAAACCAACTCTCTCTCTCTCTCTCTCTTCTCTCTCTCTCTCTCTCATGCACAAAACTTATCATTAGAGAATAAATGCAGAAGCAGAAAAAAGGTAACATTAAAAAAAATATTTTTTCTTAGATGTTGAAATTGTTCTTCAAATTCTCAGTTAATTTCCAAATTTGGTTTTCCATTATATATATATATATATATATATATATATATATATATATATATATATATATATATATATATACGTGTGCGCGCGCGCTCGCATGTGTATTACCACATTCTTTCTCTACTTGTTGGTGGTAACAAATTTAAAATTAAATCGTATACTCCATCCAAAAATCATGTAAAAAACATAAAAAAAAAAAAAAAAAATACTACATTGGAATCAATCATTTCATCTTCAATTAAGATTTGCTAGGAGATACCACCGAAAATATTTGGCTAGCATAAAAGAGAATATATATATATATATATATATATATATATATATATATATATATATATATATATATATATATATATATATATATATACACACATTGTACAGGGTGTCCATAAAGTCCCAGTACCATTCTGAGCAATAAATGCTTGTAATGGTACTGGGACTTTATGGACATCCTGTATTTGGAGAGACGCTCAGAATATCCTGTGATCTTCTGCAGCAAGTATTGAAAGGCCTCACCCGCCCCCCCTCACCCCCCATCCCCCATCCCCCATTCCCCATCCCCCCAAAAAAAAGAAAATATCTCATAAACCGGTGGACCGTTAGTTATGCTAACAAAAGTCAAAACCTGATTCATTCCATTCGAAAGTCAGGAAGTCAACCTTAGCTCGAGAGATAACGACAGAGCATGCGCAGAGATGGAATGAGTGGATGATGAAATGGAATGAGTGGATGATGGAATAGAGGAGAAAGTGGAAAACATAAAAAAAAGGAAAAAAAAGATAATTGACTTGACTAGGCCTTGATAGAGAGGGAGAGAGAGAGAGAGAGAGAGTTACAGAAAATGATTAACTGGGTCAATGACTCTGTCTATAGAACCCTTTCAAGGTCTTTAGGTTTTATTACGAGAGGGAGAGAGAGAGAGGTTGAGTAGGCCAATGACTCAGTCTATATAAGCCTTTCAAGGTCTTTAGGTTTTACTTATAAAGATTACGCGCCAAGGGAGAGAGACTTCTAATAGACTCTCTCTCTCTCTCTCTCTCTCTCTCTCCTCTCTCTCTCTCTCTCTCTCTACTCAAACAGAAGTGGAGAATCAGTGGTTGAAAACTTCGCTTTGCTGAGAATCCTCAAGGTCTTTCTCAGGTAGAATTTTGTTGAAAAAGATAAAAAAAAAAAAACATTGAAAAAAAAGGCAGATTGATAAAGTAACTCTTGCCGTCAAGAAGTAGGAACATTATAGACATCATACAAGTAAACAGTTCTGGTATTATAATAATAATAATGATAACAATAGCATGAGTCTTCAAATGTAGAAATAAATCCACAGTTATGTATAGGTACATGAATCTGTATTGATTTATTTGTAGAAATATGTACCCATACATAACTGTGGATTTGTTTCAATGATGATAATAATAATAATAAAATAATAATAAGTAATAATAATAATAATAATAATAATAATAATAAAAATAATAATAATAATAATAAAGTCCACAATGATATCAGGGTAAACATATTGTAAAAATATATTCAAAACAATGTATGAAAATATTTATATAAAGCTCTCGTTATATATATATATATATATATATATATATATATATATATATATATACAATACATATATATATATATATATATATATATATATATACTATATATATTACTACATACATATATATATATATATATATATATATATGAATATATATATATATGATATATATTATATATATATTATATATATATATATATATATATATATATATATATATATATATATATATATATATATGTGTGTGTGTGTGTGTGTGTGTGTATTTCTTCGCCTTTTAGTGATTTGTGTGATTATGTGATTTTTGTAGGTGATAATAATAATAATAATAATAATAATAATAATAATAATAATAATAAGTGTGGCGCCGTGGCAGAGTGGGTTAGGTCGTCAATGGACTGGTTAAGCAACATTGGGGCTGGTCAGCCGTTGGATGGGTGACCGCTCTCCTCGGCGTTGATTCCTTGGGAAAGGATCTTTACCATAATTTCCTCAGTCTACTCAGCAGTAAATAAGTACCTATTCCTGATGGGGTAGGGTCCAGCTATGGGTTAAATAGCTAAACTCAGTAATGATGTTAAGAAATGAAGGAATAAACGACAACGACGTAAATGGAACCTCTGGCAACAGAGGAGCTTCGTCCGGCAGCCAGGTATTCAACCCAATTGAAGGGGAAGACGGTCAGGTACTTGGAGGTCGTCATCCAGCAACTGACCACCACAACGACAGTAACCAACAGCCTGAGATTGGAGCTACAGAAGCAAAAAGGAAGAAATGGACAAGAGAAGAAAATAAGGAAATATGGAGATGCTACATCAGAAGCAACCTGGCGGAGAGAGGATATAGAAGAAAGTTGGTCAACATCTGGAATGAGAGGAATAACACCCCCCAAACAGAGCAGAGGCTGGTAGACCAAGTAAGGAAAAAGAATTGGATCTCCCCAACAGAAAGAGAAGAACTGGAAAGGGAAATGTCACACGACAACGAATTACACGAAGACGAACTGAGAGACGATCCCACAGAAGACAACAGGGATGATGAGGTATCAAACAACGACACATGAAGAAACACCGAGGAAGTAACAGAGAGGACGGAATGGGTTGAAAAGATTAGACAATGGATGGAGCCAGAAACAGTGAGAACAAAGATCCCCTCCATGAAAGCCTACAACACCAAGAAATTAAGGGAGAAAACAAGTGAGGTCAATGAAATAATGGGCATAATACACACCACCAGTATCACAGAAACAAATAACTTGGCATATGCAGGAGCAAGATTAGTAGCAGAACTGATGGGGATTCGAACACCAACACCACCAGCACAACCAACCTAACAGAAACCAAAACAGCAACCCCCTTGGAAAAGGCGCCTGGAAAAGCAAATCATGGTGATGAGATCTGACTTGAGTAAACTGAAAGAGATGGCAGAAAAAAGGCTAAGAAACAATAAAACAAGGGAGGAACTCAACGAGAAATACAAAGTACAAGAGAGGGGACTAAACAACACAATAGAAGATGTAAAAAAAAATGAGGCTTAAAGCCAAAGCACATAAGATCCAACGGTACATGAACAGGAATAAGGGATACCAACAGAACAAACTATTCGGAACCAACCAGAAAAGGCTATACAGCCAACTAAGAGGGGAAGACAACCACCAAGAAATTCCTTAAGCCGAACCAAGTAAGAGACTCTGGGAAAACATCGGGAGCAATCCGGTATCACACAACAAACGTGCAACATGGCTCCAGGAAGTCAAGGAAGAAGAAACAGGGAGAATAAAACAAAGATTCACAGAGATCACGACAGACACAGTCAGACACCAACTAAAGAAAATGGCAAACTGGAATCCCCAGGTCCCGATGAAGTCCATGGATACTGGCTCAAAAACTTCAAGGCCCTACACCCACGAATAGCAGAACAACTCCAGCATTGTATCTCAAATCACTATGCACCCAAATGGATGACCACAGGAAGAACATCCTTAGTACAAAAAGACAAGAGTAAGGGAAATATAGCCAGTAACTACAGGCCTATCACCTGCCTACCAATAATGTGGAAGTTACTAACAGGTATCATCAATGAAAGGCTGTACAATTACCTAGAGGAGACAAACCATCCCCCACCAACAGAAAGGCTGCAGAAGGAAGTGTAGGGATACAAAAGACCAGCTCCTGATAGACAAAATGGTAATGAAGAACAGTAGGAGAAGGAAAACCAACCTAAGCATGGCATGGTTAGACTATAAGAAAGCCTTCGACATGATACCACACACATGGCTAATAAAATGCCTGAAAATATATGGGGCAGAGGAAAACACCATCAGCTTCCTCAAAAATACAATGCGCAACTGGAATACAATACTTACAAGCTCTGGAATAAGACTAGCAGAGGTTAATATCAGGAGAGGGATCTTCCAGGGCGACTCACTGTCCCCACTACTCTTCGTAGTAGCCATGATTCCCATGACAAAAGTACTACAGAAGATGGATGCCGGGTACCAACTCAAGAAAAGAGGCAACAGAATCAACCATCTGATGTTCATGGACGACATCAAGCTGTATGGTAAGAGCATCAAGGAAATAGGTACCCTAATCCAGACTGTAAGGATTGTATCTGGGGACATCAGGATGGAGTTTGGAATAGAAAAATGTGCCTTTTGTCAACATACAAAAAGGCAAAGTAACGAGAACTGAAGGGATAAAGCTACCAGATGGGAGCAACATCAAACACATAGATGAGACAGGATACAAATACCTGGGAATAATGGAAGGAGGGGATATAAAACACAAGAGATGAAGGACACGATCAGGAAAGAATATATGCAGAGACACAAGGCGATACTCAAGTCAAAACTCAACGCTGGAAATATGATAAAAGCCATAAACACATGGGCAGTGCCAGTAATCAGATACAGCGCAGGAATAGTGGAATAGACGAAGGCAGAACTCCTCAGCATAGATCAGAAAACCAGGAAACATGACAATACACAAAGCACTACATCCAAGAGCAAATACGGACAGACTATACATAACACGAAAGGAAGGAGGGAGAGGACTACTAAGTATAGAGGAATGCGTCAACATCGAGAACAGAGCACTGGGGCAATATCTGAAAACCAGTGAAGACGAGTGGCTAAAGAGTGCATGGGAAGAAGGACTAATAAAAGTAGACGAAGACCCAGAAATATACAGAAACAGGAAAATGACAGACAGAACAGAGGACTGGCACAACAAACCAATGCACGGACAATACATGAGACAGACTATAGAACTAGCCAGCGGTGACACATGGCAATGGGTACAGAGGGGAGAGCTCAAGAAGGAAACTGAAGGAATGATAACAGCGGCACAACATCAGGCCCTAAAAACCAGATATGTTCAAAGAACGATAGACGGAAATAACATCTCTCCCATATGTAGGAAGTGCAATACAAAAAATGAAACCATAAACCACATAGCAAGCGAATGCCCGGCACTTGCACAGAACCAGTACAAAAAGAGACATGATTCAGTGGCAAAGGCCCTCCACTGGAGCCTATGCAAGAAACGAGCACCAACCTGAGGAAGTGATAGAAAACGATCAGGCAAAGATCCTCTGGGACTATGGTATCAGAACGGATAGGGTGATACGTGCAAATAGACCAGACGTGACGTTGATTGACAAAGTCAAGAAGAAAGTATCACTCATTGATGTTGCAATACCATGGGACACCAGAGTTGAAGAGAAAGAGAGGGAAAAAATGGATAAGTATCAAGATCTGAAAACAGAAATAGGAAGGATATGGGATATGCCAGTGGAAATCGTACCCATAATCATAGGAGCACTAGGCACGATCCCAA
>NC_087206.1:82060353-82215016 GCF_015104395.2 Macrobrachium nipponense
TCTTTGTTACTTGTTGCTTTTTGAGTAAGTCGTGTGTGCTTCATTTTTTGTTGCCGTTTCAGTCATCTCAGCCTGTTTCATTGCTTCTTGCTATTTCAGGAGTCTGTGTGCTCCATTGCTTGATGGTGTTTCAGGAATACCTGTATGTTTCATTGCTTCTCCTTGTTTTAGTAATCTTATTTTGCTTCTTGTTTTAGTAATCTAATTTTGCTTCTTGTTTTAGTAATCTTATTTTGCTTCTTGTTTTAGTAATCTAATTTTGCTTCTTGTTTTAGTAATCTTATTTTGCTTCTTGTTTTAGTAATCTAATTTTGCTTCTTGTTTTAGTAATCTTATTTTGTTTCTTGTTTTAGTAATCTTATTTTGCTTCTTGTTTTAGTAATCTTATTTTGCTTCTTGTTTTAGTAATCTTATTTTGCTTCTTTTTTTAGTAATCTAATTTTGCTTCTTGTTTTAGTATTCTTATTTTGTTTCTTGTTTTAGTAATCTTATTTTTCTTCTTGTTTTAGTAATCTAATTTTGCTTCTTGTTTTAGTAATCATATTTTGCTTCTTGTTTTAGTAATCTTATTTTGCTTCTTGTTTTAGTAATCTTATTTTGCTTCTTGTTTTAGTAATCTAATTTTGCTTCTTGTTTTAGTAATCTAATTTTGCTTCTTGTTTTAGTAATCTTATTTTGCTTCTTGTTTTAGTAATCTAATTTTGCTTCTTGTTTTAGTAATCTAATTTTGCTTCTTGTTTTAGTAATCTTATTTTGCTTCTTGTTTTAGTAATCTTATTTTGCTTCTTGTTTTAGTAATCTTATTTTGCTTCACTGCTTGTTGCTGTTTCAGTAATGCCAGTCTGCTCCGTTGCTTGTTACTGTTCCTAATAGTTAACGATTCTTCTCTGGATCAAAGGCCTATATTAGTCTAAGACATTCTCCAATTGTCTCATTCTCATTCAGTGCAGCATTGCCAAATCGTCATTATAGTATTTTGCAACATGTAATTGGGATATTGAGTGGCTGAACCCTTGCAAATTTGGTCACCATGACCTGTCTCTGTTTGCATTCAAGGTACACATTTACTTCACTTGCACCCTCATTCGTAACTGATATCCCGGTTTGAATGGGCATAGGTCAAGAGGTCTTCGTTTGACCTCTGATTTGTTAAACTAGTCGTAACCGCTACGAGTTTGAGTGGCTGACCCCCCAAAACTTTTTTTATTTAAAGATTTTTTTAAAGCTGGTATCTTCTTAGCAGCATTAATTTTCTGACATGGCTGAAGATAGATTCATATTTTCTCTAAAGACTCTTGGAAGTCGTAATGCTAGCGTGTTTTGTGTGAGACCAGAAAAAAGAATTTACCTGATCTGGAGAAAGAAGAAGAAGAAGAAGAAGAAGAAGAAGAAGAAGAAGAAGAAGAAGAAAGAAGAAGACTTGATACGCAGTTGGAACTTCAAAAGTTCAAGCGATAATGTAAGGCATTATTACCCTAATACTAAGCGTCTTGCATTTTAATACGTTTTTGTCTTTATATCTATTTATTAGCTTGTTTTTTTTTTTTTAATACGTAAGTGTAAGTTCTATTCTTTCTGTATTTCCCTTTACTTCTTACTTCCTAATTAACACCATATTCTTTGGTAGCTTGAATTTCAAGTCAGTGGCCCCTTTGTTGGGCTTATTCCATGTAAATCGTATTCATCTACCGACTAATAATAATAATAATAATAATAATAATAATAATAATAATAATAATAATAATAATTCATGAGTTCTCTGAAGACGCTTTGACCCTCGTAGGGGGGTAGAGCCGTCAGTGGACCTCATGCGGTGTACTGTAGGCATACATAAGGTTCTTTGCAGCGTGCCTTCAGCCCGGAGCTGCAACAAATTTTTGCTCCTTTTACTGTACCTCCTTTCATATTCTTCCTCATCTTACTTTCCACCAATTCCTAACACCTGATTCATGGTGCAACTGCTTTGAGGTTTTCCTCCTGTTACACCTTTCAAACCTTTGACTGCTAATTTCCGTTTCAGCGCTGAATAACCTCATAGGTTCCAGTGCTTGGCCTTTGGCACTGTGACGTTTGAGCACGCAGTTTGCTTTCCTCCAACAACCTGGACAGAATAAAAAACGTTCTGACAAGTTAGCCAGGGCAGTGTCACCTACGATTATCATACAGGACTTCAGTTTTGCCTTCGACGACTAAACCAGTGGACCATTGAACCAGTGACAACTGAACAAGTGACAACTGAACCAGTGTACAACTGAACCAGTGGACGACTTGACCAGTGTGTGACTAAACCAGTGGACCATTGAACCAATGATAACTGAACCAGTGACAACTGAACCAGTGTATAACTGAACCAGTGAACGACTGAACTAGTGTACGACTGAGCCAGTGGAAAACTAAACCAGTGACAATTCAACCAGTGTACAACTGAACCATGGACGACTGGACCAGTGGATGACTGAACCTGTGGACCTTGAACCAGTGGATGACTGAAACAGTGTACAGCTGAACCAGTGGACAAGTGAACCGGCGTACAACTGAACCAGTGACAATTAAACCAGTGTACAACTGTACCATGGATGACTGAACCAGCATACGACTCAACCAGTGGACCATTGAACCAGTGGACGACTGGACCAATGGACCAGTGAACCGGCGTACGACTAAACCAGTGGACCATTGAACCAGTGGACGACTAAACGAAAGGACGACTAAACCAATGGACGACTGAACCAGTGGCAACTGAACAGTGTACAACTGAACCAGTGGACAACTAAACCAGTGACAATTGAACCAGTGGACGACTGAACCAATGAACGACTGAACCAGTGACAACTGAACCCGTGCACAACTGAACCAGTGGAAAACTAAACCAGTCACAACTGAACCAGTGGACGACTGAACCAGGGGATGACTGAACCAGTTTACAACTGAACCAGTGAATAGCTAAACCAGTTGATGAGGGAAATCGCTCCTTTTAGATGGTTGACTTGTCATTGGTTCAGTTGTCTGTACCAGACTGCTTTAGTGCAGAACTAGATAAGCTCCTGTGTAAGTGAGCAGTAGCTAATATGCTTGTCGTGTAAATAAGGGTCACTGTAGTGTACTGTATGTGATTATATCAGCTGATTTATATTTTTGTATTGTATTTTCTTTTCCTACAGCATTCACAGCGATTCATGGGTTTTTTAATAGATGAGTGTTTCTTATTAAAAGTTTTTTCAATTGTACATTGGTTCATTTGTCCACTGGTTAAGTTGTCCTCTGGTTCAATTGTCACTGGTTCAGCTGCCCAATGGTTCAATTGTCTTCTGGTTCAATTGTCACTGATTCAGTTTTCCACTGGTTCAATTGCCCATTGGTTCAGTTGTCCACTGGTTCAGTTCCCCGATGATTCAGTTTTCCATTGGTTCAGTTGTCCTCTGGTTCAGTTGTCCACCGGTTCAGTTCTCCGATGGTTCAGTTTTCCATTGGTTCAGTTGTCCATTGGTTCAGTTACCCAATGGTTCAGTTTTCCCCTGGTTCAGTTGTTCAGTGATTCAGTTTTCCATTGGTTCAGTTGTTCAGTGATTCAGTTGCCCAATGGTTCAGTTCCCCAATGGTTCAGTTGCCCAATGGTTCACTTGTCCATTGGTTCAGTTGTCCAATGGTTGAGTTTTCCATTGGTTCAGTTGTCCAATGATTCAGTTTTCCATTGGTTCAGTTGCCTATTGGTTCAGTTGCCCAATGGTTCAGTTTTCCATTGGTTCAGTTGTCCATTGGTTCAGTTGCCCAATGGTTCAGTTGCCCATTGGTTCAGTTGCCTATTGGTTCAGTTGCCCAATGGTTCAGTTGTCCATTGGTTCAGTTGTCCGATGGTGCAGTTTTCCATTGGTTCAGTTGTCCAATGGTTCAGTTTTCATTTGGTTCAGTTGTCCATTGGTTCAGTTTTCAATGGTTCAGTTATCCATTGGTTCAGTTGTTCAGTGATTCAGTTTTCCATTGGTTCAGTTGCCCAATGGTTCAGTTGTCCATTGGTTCAGTTGCCCAATGGTTCAGTTTTCCATTGGTTCAGTTGTCCGATGGTTCAGTTTTCCATTGGTTCAGTTTGTCCATGGTTCAGGTTGCCAGTAGTTCAGTTTTCATTTGTTAAGTGTCCTGTTCAGTTTTTCCTTGGTTCAATCGCCCTAATGGTTAAAGTTTTCCATTGGTTCAGTTGTCATGGTTTGGTTACCCATGGTTCGTTTTCCCATTGGTTCAGTTGTTCAGTTCAGTTTTCCATTGGTTCAGTTGCCCAATGGTTCAGTTGCCCAATGGTTCAGTTTTCCATTGGTTCAGTTGTCCGATGGTTCAGTTTTCCATTGGTTCAGTTGTCCAATGGTTCAGTTGCCCAATAGTTCAGTTTTCATTTGGTTCAGTTGTCCAATGGTTCAGTTTTCCATTGGTTCAATCGCCCAATGGTTAAGTTTTCCATTGGTTCAGTTGTCCAATGGTTCAGTTACCCAATGGTTCAGTTTTCCATTGGTTCAGTTGTTCAGTGATTCAGTTTTCCATTGGTTCAGTTGCCCAATGGTTCAGTTGCCCAATGGTTCAGTTGTCCACTGGTTCAGTTGCCCAATGGTTCAGTTGTCCAATGGTTCAGTTGTTCAATGGTTGAGTTTTCCATTGGTTCAGTTGTCCAATGGTTCCATTGGTTCAGTTGCCCAATGGTTCAGTTTTCCATTGGTTCAGTTGCCCTTGGTCAGGTTTCCATTGGTTCAGATTGCCCAGTGATTCATTCACATGTTCAGTTTGGCCTTCAAATGGTTCACTTGTCCTAATGTTCATATTGTTCCAGGTTGAGTTTTCCAATTGGTTCGTGTGTCATGGATTCAGTTTCCAATTGGGTTCAGTTGCCTAATATGGTTTCCAGTTGGCCCAATTGTTTCAGTTTTCCCTTGGTTCCAGTGTCATTGGTTCGTGCCCATGGTTTCAGTTGCCCAATGGTTCCAGTTTTGCCTATTTGGTTCAGTTGGCACCCCCAATGTGTTCCTTGTCGCTATTGGTTGTGGTTCAGTTGCCCTCCGAATGGTTTGTCAGTTTTCTCATTGGTTTACCCAAGTTGTCCAATGGTTCAATTTCATTGTTTTTTATGGTTCCAGTTGGTTCCTCATTGGGTTCCCCAAGTTTCAATGGTTCATATCCATTTGGTTCGTTTTCCAGTTGGATTCAGTTTTCCATTTGTTCAGGTTGCCCAATGGTTCAGTGGTGCCATTGTTTTACCTGTTGCCCATTATGGTTTGCAGTTTCCACATTGGTTTCCAAGTGGTCAGCGATTTTGTTCCAGTTTCCATGGTTCAGTTGTCGCAAATGGTTGCAGTGGCCCAATTAGTTCCAGTTTCAATTGGTTCATTTTTGTGCGCGAATGGGTTCAGTTTCATGGTTCAATCGCCCAATGGTCTAAGTTTCCATGGTTCTTAGTTGTCCAATGGTTTAGTTACCAGCATTGGGTTCCCAGTTTTCCATGGGTTCAGTTTTGGTTCCAGTTTGGAAGAGCGTTCACCGAGCTTGTTCCATTGCGCTTAGTCCAATTCCATGGGTTCGCCTCAGACGGGGTTTTCCTGATTAGCCGGCAGATTCTGCAATGGTTCAGTTTTCCAATTGGAGGTTCAAGATTTTCCTGTCCGAATTGGTTCAGTTCATCCTCACATTGAGTTGTGGCCAAGGAGTTTGATTTCGCAGAGAGATTAATCCCGGTTCCAAGATGGCCTTGCCTCGCAAATTTTGTGTCCAGTTTCATTGGTTCAGTTTTGTCCAAATGGTTCAGTTTCTCCATTGGTTCAATCGCGCAATTTTGGTTAAGTTTTCCATTGGTTCAGTTTGAGTCCCAAACGCGACTTGGTTCAGTTAACCCCATGGTTCCAAGTTTTCCAATTGGTTGCAGTTTTGGTTCCAGTGGATTTCAGTTTGTTCCGCATTGGTTCAGTTATCCTGCCAATGATTCAGGATTGCCCAACGAGTTCCAAGTTGGTTCCACTGGTTCTCACAGTTTGCCCAAGATGGTTCAGTTTATTTTGTCCAATTTGGGTTCATGTTGTAGTCAAATGGTTTGAGTTTTCCATTTTGGTTCCAGTTGTTCCAATGGGTTCCATGGTTCCCGAATGGCCCAATTGGTTCAGTTTTCCGCGATTTGTTATCAGTTTGCCCCAAGTGGAGTTCAGTTTCCATTGGTTTCCAAAGGTTTGCCCAGCTTTTGATTCCAGATTTTTCCATTGGTTTCCGTTTCTTCCATTGGTTCATCACGATGTTTGCCAATGGCTTGCAAGTTTGCCAATTGGTTTTCCAGTTTTGCATTTTGGTTCAAGGGCAGCACAGATTAGCCGTGGTTTAATCCCCCAATTGGTTCCATGGTTTCCCATGATGAATCTATACAGTTTGTCACCAATGGTTCAGAAATTGCCCCAAACGGTAGGTGTATCACTTGTATCTGTCGCCATGTTTGTTGATCATGCGTTGCCGCAAGCCGTGGGTTGCAGCTTTATCTCCATATTGGTTCAGATTTATTCCATGTCGGTTGTCCAGATCATATCCAGTTGGGTTGTCATAGTAAGCCCAAAATGGTTCTCATGCGTTTTCATTGGTGTCATTTGTTTGCACACCGACATTGGTCGTTCAAGTTGATTTCACACATTACAAGCGTTTCCGTTTTCGGTTCACATCTTGGTGAGTTGGCCCAGTGACTTGTACAGCTTGTTCCATTGGTGTTCAAGTTTTCCATTGGTTTCAGAGTTGCCCATATAGGTTCAGGGCTTCGTCCAATTAGATGTCAGGATTATTAATACCATTTCGTGAGGTGTGCGCACAATATGGTTATCAGAGTTTGTTTCCCATTATGTTCAGATTGCTCCGCAATCAATGGTATTACGATGGTTTGGTTCCACAATTGGGTTTCAGTCTGGCCCCAGTGGTTCCAGTTTTCTCCATTGGTTCAGCCTTGCCCAAGTGTTCAGTTTTACAATTGGTGTCGACGTTTTCCATTGGTTCAGTGCCACATTGGTTCAGTTTCCATTGTTCAGTTTTGCATTTGGTGAGCTTGCCCGGCCATATTGGTTCATTTTCCATTGGGTTCAGTTGCCCAAATGGTTCAGGTTTTCCATTGGGTTCAGTTGCCCAGTGGTTCAGTTTTTCCCATTGGTTCAAGTTTGCCCAATGGTTCCAGATTTCATCCATTTGTTCAGTTGCCCAATGGTTCAGTTTTCCATTGGTTCAGTTGCCCAGTGGTTCAGTTTTCCATTGGTTCAGTTGCCCAATGGTTCAGTTTTCCATTGGTTCAGTTGTCCAATGGTTCAGTTGCCCAATGGTTCAGTTTTCCATTGGTTCAGTTTTCCATTGGTTCAGTTGCCCAATGGTTCAGTTTTCCATTGGTTCATTTGCCCATTGGTTCAGTTTTCCATTGGTTCAGTTTTCCATTTGGTGAGTTGCCCAGTGATTCAGTTTTCCATTGGTTCAGTTTTCCATTGGTTCAGTTGCCCATTGGTTCAGTTTTCCATTTGGTGAGTTGCCCAATGGTTGTTTTTCCATTTGTTCTCATTGCCCTAGTTACAGTTTTCCATTGGTTCAGTTTTTCCATTGTTCATTTGCCCACGTTGTTCAGTTTCCACTTGGTTCAGTTTTCCATTGGTTCATTTGCCCATTGGTTCAGTTTTCCATTGGTTCAGTTTTCCATTTGGTGAGTTGCCCAATGGTTCAGTTTTCCATTTGTTCAGTTGCCCAATGGTTCAGTTTTCCATTGGTTCAGTTGATCCCAATGGGTTCAGTTTTGCCATTGGGATTTCAGGTTTTGCCCAATTGGGTTCAGTTTCCATTGGGCACGTTTGCCAATGGTTCAGTTTCCCATTGGTTCAGTTTTCCATTGGTTCAGTTGCCCAATGGTTCAGTTTTCCATTGGTTCAGTTTCCATTGGTTTTAAGTTGCCCAATTGGTTGTTCAGTTTTCCCATTGGTTCCCAATGGTTTTAAATTGGTTTTCCAGTTGCCCAATGGTTCAGTTTTGCCCATTGGCTTTCAGTTGTTCCAATTGGTTCAGTTTTGCCATTGGTTTGAGTTTTAATTGGTTCCAGTGCCCAATTGGTTCAGTTTTCCATTGGTTCAGTTTGGCCCAATTGGTTCAGTTTTGACCATTGGGTTCAGTTTTGTCCAATTTGGTTGAGTTGCCCAAGTTGGATTCGTTTTCCATTTGGGTGTTCAGTTGCCCAATAGGTTCAGTTTTCCATTGGTTCAGTTTTCCATTGGTTCAGTTTGCCCATTGGTTCAGTTTTCCATTGGTTCAGTTTTCCATTGGTTGAGTTGCCCAATGGTCAGTTTTTCCATTTGGTTCAGTTGGCCCAATGGTTCAGTTTTTCCATTGGTTCAGTTTAGTTCCAAGGTTGGTTCCAGTTGCCCCATTGATTTCATGGTTTCCAGTTGGCCTTCAGTTTTCCAATTGGTTCCAGGTGTTTCCCAAATTTGTTTTCAGTTTGCCCAATTGGTTCAGTTTTCCATTGGTTCAGTTGCCCAAGTGGTTCAGTTTTCCAGTGGTTGCAGTTGGCCCAAGGTTCAGTTTTTCATTGGATTCCAGTTTTGTTTCCCTTGGTTTAATCCCCGGTTCAGTTTTGGCTTAAATGGTTCAGTTTATTCCAATTTTGGTTCAGTTTGCCCAATGGTTCAGTTTGCTTCCCAATGGTTCGTTTTCCATTGGTTCATTTGCCCCAATTGGTTCAGTTCCCCATTGGTTGCCAGGTTTCCATTGGTGGTTGAGGTTGGCCCAAGGTTGATTCAGTTTTCCAATTGGTTCAGCCCTGTTTTCCATTGGTTTCCAGTTGCCCAATGGTTCGTTTTCCATTTGGTTGAGGATTTGGCCCAATGGTTTCAGTTTTCCAATTTGGTTCAGTTTTGCCCAATAAAGGTTCAGTTTTCCATTGGTTCAGTTTTTCCATTGGTTCATTGCCCAATTGGTTCAGTTTCCATTGGTTCAGCTCTTTCCATTTGGTGAGTTTTGGCCCAATTTTGGTTCCATTTTCCCAATTGGTTCAGTTTTGGCCCAATTGGTCTTTTCCAGTTTTTCCCATTGGTTCAGTTTTGTTCCAATTTTGGTTCAGTTTGCCCATTGACCTCAGGTTTCCATTTGGTTCAGATTTTTCATTTTGGTTTCCAGTTGCCCAATTTTGGTTCAGGTTTCCATTTGGTTCAGTTTCCCAATTGTTCAGTTTGGCCCAATTTGCAGTTTTCCATTGGTTCAGTTCTTTCCATTTGGTTCCATTTTCCGTTTGTTCCCATTTTGCCCCGTGATTTTCAGTTTTCCAGGTTCCATTTGGCGCCATTGGTTCAGTTCCCAAATTTGTTCAGTGCCATGGTTCATTTTCCAATTGGTTCAGTTGCCCATTGGTTAGTTTTTCCTTGGTTCAGTTCCCAATTTTGTTCAGTTTTGGCCCAGTTGAATTCGTTTTCCATTGGTTCAGTTTTCCAATTTGTTTTCAGTTGCCCATGATTTCAGTTTTTCCATTGGTTCCGTTGCCCAATGGTTCATTTTCCATTGGTTCAGTTTTTCCCAATTTGGTTCAGTTTTCCCATTGGTTAGTTGTCCAATTGGTTGCATTTGCCCCATTGGTTTCAGTTTTCCATTGGTTTCAGTTTTCCATTGGCTTCCAAGGTTCACCAATTGGTTCAGTTTTTCCATTGGTTGTTCAACAGGTTGCCCAATTGGTTCAGTTTTCCATTGGTTCAGTTTGCCCGGCCAATTTTGATTCAGTTTTTCCATTGGTTCCGTTTGCCCAATGGATTATTTTTCCATTGGTTTCAGTTGCCCAATGGTTCAGTTTTCCCAATTGGTTTCAGGTTTTCCCAATTGGTTTCAGGTTTTTTCCATTGGTTCAGTTTGCCCAATGGTTTTCAGTTTTTCCATTTGGTTTAGGTTGCCCAATTGGTTCATTTTCCATTTGGTTCCAGTTGCCCAATGGTTTCAGTTTTCCATTGGTTCCAGTTTTCAATTGGTTCAGTTTTTCCCATTTGGTTTCGTTGGCCCCAATGGTTTCATTTTCCGTTGGGTTTCAGTGGTTGCCCAATGATTCATTTTCCATTGGTTCAGTTTTGCCCAATTTGGTTCAGTTTCCATTGGTTTCCCAAGTTGGCCCAATTGATTCAGTTTTTCCATTGGTTCAGTTTTGCCCAATTTGGTTCAGTTTTCCATTGTTTCCCAGTTTGCCCAATTGATTGCAGATTTTGGCCATTGGTTTCAGTTTTTGCCCAAGTTTTCAATTTCCATTGGTTTCAGTTGCCAATGATTTCAGTTTTGTCCATTGGTTCAGTTTTCCATTGGTTCAGTTGCCCAATTTTGGATTCCAAGTTGGCCCAGTTGATTCGTTCCAATGGTTCATTTGCCCATTTGGTTCAGTTTTCCATTTGTTTCAGGTTTTCCATTGGCCCCTCAGTTGCAACAATTGTTCAGTTTTTCCATTGGTTCAGTTTTGCCCAATTGGAATTCAGTTTTTCATTGGTTCAGTTGGGTTTCCATTGATTTCAAGTTTTCCAATTGGTGCAGGTTGCCCAATGATTTCAAGTTTGCCCAATGGTTCAAGTTTCCAATTGGTTCAGTTTTGGCCCAATGGGTCAGTTTGCTAAGTGAATTCAGTTTTCCATTGGTTCATTTGCCCAATTGGTTCAGTTTTCCATTGGTTTCAGTTTTTCCATTGGCTTCCAGTTGCCCAATGAATTTCAGTTTTCCATTGGTTCAGTTTGCCCAATGAATTTAGTTTCCATTGGTTTCAGTTTGCCCAATGGTTCAGTTTTTCCATTGGGTTCAGTTTTTCATTTGGCTACGTTGCAACAATTGGTTCAGTTTTTCCATTGGTCAAGTTTTCCATTTTTGGACCTCAGTTGGCACCAATTGTTCAGTTTCCATGGTTCCCAAGTTTGCCAATTGATCAGTTTTCCATGGTTTTCCAAGATTGGCCCAATTGATTTCAGTTTTCCATTGGGTTCCCAAGTTTGTTGCAATTGATTCAGTTTTCATTGGTTCCAGTTGGCCCAATTGATTCAGTTTTCCATTGGTTTCCAAGTTTGGCCCATGGTTCATTGCCCAAGATTTTCCAGTTGTTCCAATTGGTTCAGTTTGCCCAATGGATTTCAGTTTGTCCCATTTGGTTCAGTTGCCCAAATGGATTCAGTTTTCCAATTGGTTCAGATTTGCCCATTGGTTCAGATTGTCCAATTGGTTCAGTTTTCCATTGGTTTCAGTTTTCCATTTGTTCCCAAATTTTCCATTGGTTGTTCAGTTTTCCATTGGTTTCAGTTATGCCAGGTTCAGGTTTCCATTTGGTTCAGTTTTTCCCAATTGTTGTTCAGTTTTCCATTTAGTTTTGTCCATTGGTTCAGTTTGCAATGGTTCAGTTTTCCCAATTGGTTTCAGTTGCCAATTGTTCAGTTGTTTCCATTGGTTTTGTTTGCCCAATTGGATTCAGTTTTCCATTTGGTTCCCCAAGTTGTTCCATTGGTTCAGTTTTACCATTGGTTGTTTCAGTTTCCATTGTTGTTCCCCAAAGTTTCCATTGGTTTAGTTTGTCCAATGGTTTCCAGTTTTCCATTGGTTCAGTTTTCCATTGCCCGTTCAATTTTCCATTGGTTGTTCAGTTTTTCCATTGGTTCAGTTTGCCAACTGGTTCAAGTTTTCCATTGCGTTCATTTGCCCAATTGGATTCCCAGTTTTCCATTGGTTCAGTTACCAATGGTTTCCCAAGTTTTCCATTTGGTTAGAGTTGTCCAATTTTGTGTTTTCCGGTTTTCCATTGGTTTCTATTGGCCCAATTTGATTCCAGTTTTCCAATTGGTTCAGTTGCCATTTGGTTCAGTTTTCCACTTGGTTCAGTTTTTCCATTGGTTCCAATTTTTCCATTGTTTGTTCAGTTTTCCATTGCTCAAAGTTGCCAATGATTTCAGTTTCATTGCCCGTTTTCAGTTGCCCAATTGATTTAGTTTTCATTGGTTCAGTTGCCCATTGGTTCCAGTTTTCCCATTGGCTTCAGTTTTCCAATTTGGCCTCAGTTGCACAATTGGTTCAGTTTTCCATTGGTTTTCCAGTTTTCCATTGGCCAGTTGCAACAATTGTTTCAGTTTTCCAATTGGTTCAGTTGCCCAATTGATTCAGTTTCCATTGGTTCAAGTTGCCCCAATGATTCAAGTTTTCCATTGGTTCAGTTGCCCAATGATTCAGTTTTCCATTTGTTCAGTTGCCCAATGATTTCCCAAGTTTCCATTGTTCAGTTGCCCAATATTCAGTTTTCCATTGGTTCAGTTGCCATTTGGTTCAAGTTAGCCAATTGATTCAGTTTTGTCCAATTTGTTTCAAGTTTTGCCAAAATGATTCAGTTTTCCATTGGTTCAGTTGCCCAATGATTCAGTTTTCCATTGGTTCAGTTGCCCATTGGTTCAGTTGTCCAATGGTTCAGTTTTCCATTGTTTCAGTTTTCCATTGGTTCAATTTTCCATTGTTGTTCAGTTTTCCATTGGTTCAGTTGCCCAATGGTTCAGTTTTCCATTGGTTCAGTTTTCCATTGTTGTTCAGTTTTCCATTTAGTTGTCCATTGGTTCAGTTGCCCAATGGTTCAGTTTTCCATTGGTTCAGTGCAATGGTCGTTTTCCAAATGTTTAGTTGATGCCCAATGATTTCAGTTTTCCATTGGTTCAGTTGTCCATTGGTTCAGTTTTACATTGTTGTTCAGTTTTCCATTGTTGTTCAGTTTTCCATTGGTTTAGTTGTCCAATGGTTCAGTTTTTCCATTGGTTAGTTTTCCTTGGTTCAATTTTCCATCTGTTGTTTCAGTTTTCATGGTTCAGTTGCCCAATGGTTCAGTTTTCCATTGGTTCATTTGCCCAATGATTCAGTTTTCCATTGGTTCAGTTACCCAATGGTTCAGTTTTCCATTGGTTTAGTTGTCCAATGGTTCCGTTTTCCATTGGTTCAGTTGCCCAATGATTCAGTTTTCCATTGGTTCAGTTGCCCATTGGTTCAGTTTTCCACTGGTTCAGTTTTCCATTGGTTCAATTTTCCATTGTTGTTCAGTTTTCCATTGGTTCAGTTGCCCAATGGTTCAGTTTTCCGTTGGTTCAGTTGTCGAATGGTTCAGTTGCCTAATGGTTCAGTTGTACACTGGGTCAGTTGTCATTGGTTCAATTGTCCATTGGTTAAGTTGGCCTCTGGTTAAGTTGTTCACTGGTTCAGTTGTCCAATGGTTCAGTTGTACACTGGTTCAGTTGTTATTGGTTGAATTGTCCACTGGGTAAGTTTTCCACTGGTTCAGTTGTTCAATGGTTCAGTTGTACACTGATTCAGTTGTACACTGGTTCAGTTGTCATTGGTTCAATTGTCCACTGGTTCAGTTGTCCAATGGTTCATTTGTACACTGGTTCAGTTGTTATTGGTTGAATTGTCCATTGGTTGAGTTGTCCACTGGTTCAGTTGTCCAATGGTTCAGTTGCCCAATGGTTCAGTTGTCCATTGGTTCAATTGTCCACTGGTTCAAATGTCACTGGTTCAATTGTCCTAGAACCAAATGAAATTATAGATTATGACTATAGCCTTTCATTTTATTGAAGGAGGCGTGATTTTATTAAACCAAATGCATTTCACTGTATCTGTATATTCAGTATGACAATTTACTACTTCAAAGCGTAAAAAAATCGTTCAGAGTAAATATATAAGTTTTCCATTGGTTCAGTTGCCCAATGATTCAGTTTTCCATTGGTTCAGTTGCCCATTGGTTCAGTTTTCCATTGGTTCAGTTTTCCATTGGCTCAGTTGCACAATTGTTCAGTTTTCCATTGGTTCAGTTTTCCATTGGCTCAGTTGCACAATTGTTCAGTTTTCCATTGGTTCAGTTGCCCAATGATTCAGTTTTCCATTGGTTCAGTTGCCCAATGATTCAGTTTTCCATTGGTTCAGTTGCCCAATGATTCAGTTTTCCATTGGTTCAGTTGCCCAATGATTCAGTTTTCCATTGGTTCAGTTGCCCAATGATTCAGTTTTCCATTGGTTCAGTTGCCCATTGGTTCAGTTGCCCAATGATTCAGTTTTCCATTGGTTCAGTTGCCCAATGATTCAGTTTTCCATTGGTTCAGTTGCCCAATGATTCAGTTTTCCATTGGTTCAGTTGCCATTGGTTCAGTTGTCCAATGGTTCAGTTTTCCATTGTTTCAGTTTTCCATTGGTTCAATTTTCCATTGTTTTTTTGTTCAGTTTTCCATTGGTTCAGTTGCCCAATGGTTCAGTTTTCCATTGGTTCAGTTTTCCATTGTTGTTCAGTTTTCCATTTAGTTGTCCATTGGTTCAGTTGCCCAATGGTTCAGTTTTCCATTGGTTCAGTTGCCCAATGGTTCAGTTTTCCATTGGTTTAGTTGCCCAATGATTCAGTTTTCCATTGGTTCAGTTGTCCATTGGTTCAGTTTTCCATTGTTGTTCAGTTTTCCATTGTTGTTCAGTTTTCCATTGGTTTAGTTGTCTAATGGTTCAGTTTTCCATTGTTTCAGTTTTCCATTGGTTCAATTTTCCATTGTTGTTCAGTTTTCCATTGGTTCAGTTGCCCAATGGTTCAGTTTTCCATTGGTTCATTTGCCCAATGATTCAGTTTTCCATTGGTTCAGTTACCCAATGGTTCAGTTTTCCATTGGTTTAGTTGTCCAATGGTTCGTTTTATTGGTTTTCCAGGTTGGTTTAGATTCGTCCAATGGTTCCAGTTTTGCCCCATTGGTTCAGTTGCAATGGAATTCAGTTTTCCATTGGTTCAATTTTTCCATTGTTGTTTCCCGGTTTTCCATTGGTTCAGTTTTTCCCGACAAGGGTCAGTTTCGTTGGTTTTCCAGTTGGTTCGAATGGTTCAGTTGCCTAATTGGTTCAGTTTTGTTACCACTTGGTTCAGTTGTCCCAATTGGTTCAATTGGTCCATTGTTGGTTCAGTGTCTGTTAAGGTGGTTCATTGGTTCAAGTTGTCCAATTGGTTCAGCAGTTGTACACGGGTTCAGTTGTTATTTGGTTCAATTGGTCCATACTGGTTAAGTTGGCCTCATGGGTTTAAGTTTTGGGTTCCACATGGTTCAGTTGTCCAATGGTTCAGTTTTGTACCACTGGATTCAAGTTTGTTTATTGGTTGAAATTGGGTCCACTGGGTTAAGTTTCCACTTGGTTTTGTTCCAATGGTTCAGTTGTACAATGATTCAGTTGACACTGGGTTCAGTTGGTCCAATTGGTTCAAATTGCTCCTCAACTGGTTTTGTCAGTTGTTCAATTGGTTTTCATTTGTAACACTTGGTTCCAGTTGGTTATTGGTTTGAATTGTCCATTGGTTAAGTTGTCCACTGGTTCATGTTGTCCAATCGGTTCAGTTGCCCTAATTGGTTCAAGTTTGTCCCATTGGGTTCAATTGTCCAGCGGACTGGTTCAAATGTCACTGGTTCAATTGGGTCCCTCTGAATCCAAATATGAAATTATAGATTATGACTATAGCCTTTCATTTTATTGAAGGGGGCGTGATTTTATTAAACCAAATGCATTTCACTGTATCTGTATATTCAGTATGACAATTTACTACTTCAAAGCGTAAAAAAATCGTTCAGAGTAAATATATAAGTAGTCTTAGCATAAGTTTGTATACTCGTCAAAGACACCATATGGTCTTGATGTTCGGTAACTGTCTCTCTCTAAAGAAAAGGGTATTATTATGCATTATATGAACCCTCAAGGCATTCCATCGAAGATCAACTTAAGATGAACAAGCATTAGGCTGTTGGCGATGCATCCTGGGTCCTTTGCCGGCTCCTGGAATGTCCGACGAATTTTTTTTTTTTCTTTTTTTTCTTTTTTTTTTATTCTTCCTCTTTGTCCGTCGGGTAGCTCAGATTAATGATCTTTCTTGGAAATGGTGGGACTTTTTTGTACTCTTTGTTTTTAAGTCTTCTTCTTCTCCTCCTCCTCCTCCTGCGCTCGCTTTCTTCATTAGACATCTTTGCGAGGTCGTCCAGTGAAGTAATTTAGGTTCAGACGTCTCTTAAAAAGATCAGATAAGGGAATCGTACCCTCTGCCTTGCATACATTGACTTATAGTAATTTGTTAGTGAGAAGGGAACACCTCTCGTAAGTAGCCATCTTGCTTGGTGAGTCGTTACCCGCGTGAAGTCAGATTAATCAACAGATATCACAAGTTTAACATACGACTAGAATTTGAGAAATATCTAGAAGTGTTCGTGAACTATCGGTGATAAGATTAGTGTGAAAATAGTAGGATAAAGCGTCTTCTAGGTTAGTTTATCAAGTGTAATACTATAAATCAGAACAAGATGGCAGTAAGTTCCAACTGCGGGAAGATGGTGGCGTAATTTGGCGTGTCTAGCAGATTCGCAATACGATGAGGTAGCAGGAAGGGAACTGGCATTTCTCTCAATCTATGAAATCAGCAACAGTCCTAACCAAAAAGATACAAAAGCATTCATAGATATATTAGAAGGATATAATCCTTCAAACTGGAACAAATCTAATGAAAATATCTTGAAAATAATTGAAGAAGTTCCAAATAAAATCCAAGTGGTCAAGAGACTCATAAAGAAAATATACATAAACCAACATATTCCGACAAAGAAATGAATAAGGTGAATCTTGTGAATATCCTAATTGATGCTTAGGCAAAAAGAATGCCAAAAGCATGCAAAACTGTAAGGTTTGGATAGCATAGTCAATCCACAAAACCTAATCAGAAAATGTGCTGCATGCAACATTCCGACCCATCCACAGTGTGCTGAGGTAATACAAGATTTGAGAAAAGATACAAGAATTTTTTGTTCAACATGTCTATCATGGATAGACAATGTTATTAAATCAAGATTGAATGTACAAATAGTTGAGGATGAAGAAGAAGAGGAAGAGGAAGAAGAAGAAGAAAAAGAAGAAGAGGAAAACGGAAGAGAAGTAAACAAAAATGAAATGACAGAAAAAAATAAGGAAAACAAAGAACAAGATAAAAGTATGGATGCAGAGATACTCATTGATACTACATATGAGGCAATAAAGCAGCATACCTACGAAGAAATAAATTACGATATGACAACAGAAAAGCAAATCCCGAAGAGGCTCTACCCAGATCTATACAATGACGGGAAAGAGGAAAATATAGACAAGAAAGACGAAAATCTGCAACCTTTTGAAAAGAGGGAATTGCAGATTTGGAGAAAGATGTTACTACAAACATCCTAAGATATGTCAAAACTATGAAATATATGGTAAATGTGCATAATTAGATGGATATGGGGATGATTGCAGAGATCTGCATCCAAAAATATGTAAAAACCTAAAAGAAGGAAAAGGATGTAAGTTCGACAAAAATGCAAATATATGCACCCTGTAGCCATGAATCATAATCAAATAAATAACCAACCAAGTAATAAAATCCAAAATAAGAAAGAAACAAATAAAGAGAGAAATCAAGAATATCAGGTAAAAGAGAAAAGCAAACCACCAATGAGATATGCAGAGGTGTCAGCAAAAAAATTTCAAAGCATCAGCTCCGAAATTCTACTCAAGAGATAATAACTGTATTTATTATGCAAGAGGATATTGCAGAAACGGAGAAAATTGCAGATTCAGACACAAAATGAATAATTATGATGAAGGAAGATCAAAATATTATGGAAAAGTTGGATTTTTTAATGTCAGAATTCTGGAAATGAAAAAAAGAACAACATACCAGAACAGGAAAGAGACATGGGAAAATCCTTATTACTACCAGTATTAAATGAAGGAGAAACACGCAAACCATCATAGTGATGAATGCGCAGGGTTTAGTTACGAGTAACTCAAAAAGAAAAATAGAGTACTTAGAAGAACTAACCCAAAATGAAAAGAAAATAGATATAATGAATATAATGAAACCTGGTATTCCCAAGAGACTGGGAAGGATGATCAAATAAAAGGGTTCCAAACTTATAGATCAGATAGAAAAAATAGGAATCAAGGAGGAACCGCAATATATGGGAAAGACAAAAAACAGGAAAAAAATATCTGAGAAAATCTAGTAACTCAGAATGTGAACTAATAGCGGTAGAATTTGAATCTGAAAAATTGATGAACATAGTAATATATAGACCTCCTAATACTAAAGAGTTTGACTTAATAATTGAAAAATTGGATGATATATGTAGAAATCACAAGGACTGGACTATTCTCCTATCTGGTGACTTCAACTTTCCTTTCGTAGAATGGAAAGAACGAATAGGAGATTGTGGTTGTACTTATACATATAAAAAAAGGAGAGTAATAGTAGTGCAGAAGATAAGAGGCAATTTGAAAAGCTATTAGATATGCTACTAGAATACAACATTCAACAAATAAATCACCTGCCAACAAGAAAGGAAAATACTTTAGACCTAGTATTTGTGAACGAGATGAATTATGTTAAAGAAATAATAGTTTATAATGCGAATATTTCAGACCATAATGTCATAGAATTAACAGTTCATATTCCAAAGCAAGTGAAAATAGAGATAAGCAAGAAATGAAAAAGTGGGAAGGATATGGAAAATACAACTTCTACAGTAAAAATATAAAAGGGTCAGAAATTAATGAAGAATTAAACAAAGATTTTTTGGGATAACATTTTCGTAAGTGATGACATAAGGGTAAATACGGAGATATTATATAAATATTGGAGAAAATAGTGGAAAAATATATACCGAAGAAGAAAAGTAAACATCATTCATGCATACCAAGAGACAGAAGGATCTTGTTCCAGAAAATCAGAAAGTGGAAAAAAGGTCTTGCAAAAGAAAAAAAATGCATGGAAAGTTATAGAACTAAAAAGTAAGATAGAAAATGCAGAACAAAAGATTATACAATCAAAAGAAAATGAAAAACGGGACTTGGAAGAAAAAACCCTATTAAATATCAAGCAAAACCCCAAGCTATTATACTCATATGCGAAGAAGATGAATAAAAGAAGAATAGAAAATAGGCCCTCTGAGAATTGAAGGAGATTAACGAATGAAAAAAAGGAAATTTGCAACATACTGGCAGAACGATATAAAAGAGAGAATTCACCCCTAGAATAGATAATGAAGATAATGATATAGAAGTAAGGGATGAAAATAGTGAATATTTAGCTGACATAGATATTAATGAAGCTGATATTGTGCAGGCTATTAATGAAATTAAAAATGGAGCTGCTGCAGGGCCTGATGGAATTCCTGCTATTTTGTTAAAGAAAGTAGTTCATTCTATCGCAAAGCCACTTGCAATATTATTAAGACAAAGTGTAGATACAGGCAAGATTTATGAGGAGCACAAATTGCATATATTACCCCTACTTTCAAAAGTGGATCAAGACTAGAGGCAAGTAATTATAGGCCTGTGAGTCTAACATCACATATTATGAAAGTGTATGAAAGGTAATGAAGAAAAATATTATGAAACATTTAATAAAAAAAAATAATTTGTTTAATAAAGGACAACATGGTTTCGTACCCGGAAAGTACACAAACCCAACTGTTAGTCCACCGTGAGAACATATTCAAAAATATGAAAAGCGGAAATGAAACAGATGTGGTTTATTTAGACTTTGCAAAAGCTTTTGATAAAGTAGACCATAATATATTAGCGAAGAAAATTAGAAAACACAATATCGTGGATAAAGTAGGAAGATGGTTAAAAGAATTTTTACACAGAAAACAGATAGTTATTGCAAACTATGAGAAACGGGTCGGATGAAGTCAAGGTAATATCCGGTGTGCCGCAAGGTACGGTGTTAGCTGCATATACTGTTTGTTATTATTATGATTGAAGAACATAGACAATAATGTGAAGGATTCGGTAGTGAGTAGTTTCGCAGATGACACAAGAATAAGTAGAGAAATTACTTGTGATGTAATATGATAGGAACGAACTCTACAAAGAGACCTTAACAAAGTATATGATTGGGCAGAGGTAAATAGGATGGTATTTAACTCTGATAAATTTGAATCAATAAATTATGGAGACAGAGAAAGAAAGCTATATGCATATAAGGGACCTAATAATGAGACCATCACAAATAAGGAAGCAGTTAAAGACCTTGGTGTGATGATGAATAGGAACATGTTATGCAATGATCAAATAGCAACTCTGTTGGCAAAATGTAAAGCAAAAATGGGAATGTTGTTACGGCACTTCAAAACAAGAAAAGCTGAACACATGATTATGCTTTATAAAACATATGTTCGTAGTCCACTTGAATATTGCAATATGATATGGTACCCACACTATCAAAAGGATATTGCACAATCGAGAGTGTACAAAGGTCCTTTACAGCT
Source organism: Macrobrachium nipponense (assembly GCF_015104395.2). Lineage (NCBI taxonomy): Eukaryota > Metazoa > Arthropoda > Malacostraca > Decapoda > Palaemonidae > Macrobrachium > Macrobrachium nipponense. The sequence goes on from NC_087206.1 coordinate 82,080,663, forward strand.
AGAATAGAAGAAGTTAAGGACCTAGACTACTGGGAAAGACTACAATTCTTAAAATTATATAGTCTAGAAAGGAGAAGAAGAAACGCTACATGATAATTCAGGCATGGAAACAGATAGAAGGAATAGCAGAAAATATCATGGAACTAAAAATATCAGAAAGAGCAAGCAGAGGTAGATTAATAGTGCCCAAAACTATACCAAGAAAAATAAGGAAAGCACACAGGACATTAATCCTACGCACCAGCATCGATAATGCAGCGTCTATTCAATGCGTTGCCAGCTCATTTGAGGAATATATCAGGAGTGAGCGTAGATGTGTTTAAGAATAAGCTCGACAAATATCTAAACTGCATCCCAGACCATCCAAGATTGGAAGATGCAAAATATACCGGAAGATGTACTAGCAACTCTCTAGTAGACATTAGAGGTGCCTCACACTGAGGGACCTGGGCAACCCGAACAAGATGTAAGGTCTGTAAGGTCTGTAAGGACGTCCGTCTTCTCGTGGTAATGAAAACTTTGACTACTTTTTGCAAAAAAAAAATCCCAAATTCTTTTTCGATTTACTTACTTGCCTCGAGATGTGTTACGTAAACAACAAAACGAATGCATCAACGGTGACAGATAACATCATCTTTCCTCATACTGTTCCTGGAAGTAGCAGTAGGAATATTAGATGGAGGAGAGAATAAGGAACAGTAACATTAGCCAGATTAAGGGCAGTACAGTGATAGACTAAGAAGTGGATTATGTAACCATTTTGCATCATTTAGAGAAAGAGTGCTAGACGGTATAGATATCTGTTATTACAAAGACATGATACTACACTAGTATACTGTGCATTCCACTTAATTGAAATATGCAAGCATTCATACCTACATATTCAATATACTGTGCTTTCGCCTTCACATAAATATCTGCTTCTTCAGTTACCCGTTAGGTCGTAAAGAAAGTACTAGTAATTTCCTTTAGAGAAATATTAGCAATAAAAATCTTATATGATTATTGTAATGATGTGCGAACAGGTTTAAGTAAAAGTAAAGAGAGAAATAAAAAGAAAAATGGGGTTGGGGTAGGGGACCAGGAACAACAGAAAGCACCTAACCACACACGCACTCTCTCTCTCTCTCTCTCTCTCTCTCTCTCTCTCTCTCTCTCTCTCTCTATATATATATATATATATATATATATATATATATATATATATATGTATATATATATATATATATATATATATGATATTTATATATATATATGATATATATATATATATATATATATATATATATATATATAGATATATATATGTATATATATATATATATATATATATATATATATATATATATATATATATATATATATATATATATACTTATATATATATATATATATATAGAGAGGTGAGAGAGAGAGAGAGAGAGAGAGAGAGAGAGAGAGAGAGCCTGCCAGTCGAAAGAGACAAAGTTATAGGAGTAGAGAAAACATAAACAGTAGAGACTGTAGTGAATTATCGAATGTAATCTGCTTTACCAGAGTATCCTACAGAGGTGGAGGAGATTTTTATTCTGAGAAAAAGAGGAAATAGTGCGAAGCTTCTTGGTATTCGAAAGAAATAATGAGATGAATTTGTAAAAGTAAAAATCTTTATATTTTCTTTTCTTTCGCTCAAAGAAAATTATTGCGTAAATAGGCATCGTATGCAGTGCATGAAGATCCATTCTCTCTCTCTCTCTCTCTCTCTCTCTCTGGCTAAGTGATCACGTTTCAGTGACAGTTTGGCGACGTTGACCTCGACAATGGATCATTATGTACCTGGCAGCCAGTAGACTTTTGGGTTACGTGGGTGTCTCATATATTTACTATATAATATGTATATATATATATATATATATACTATATATATATATATATAATATACATAATTTAAGTAAGGGGTTGTTACAAGGTAAATTCTCACTCATACCGATACCCTACCTGATTTAGTTCAAGGTGCGGGTCTAATGTCATAACTGGACTTCCCCAGAAAAAAAAAATGTATATGATTTTTTCCTTATTTTCTCACGTTTTCCTCAGTGTTGTTTTATTGTCAAGGTCATGATTTCATGTCAGCAAGATTAAGAAATGTTTTTTTATGAAATACGAGTCCTTAGTGGTAAAGAATTATTTTCAAAATAGCTCGAATACCCTTGAATATCTTGTAGGATTGAGAAGCAGTTTTGGGCGTAAAAAAGTTTTAATCAGTTACCCCCCTCGGCTTTGAAACATTTTTCTGTTGATGCCCGTCGTAACATTTTCCCTTTTAGTATAATAGTGTTTCAGGAAGTCTTTTAAGAGCCTTCCATTTACGCTATATCACCGTGTGAGCAAGGGAGGGCGGCTCAGCCCAACAACGTGACAGAGCAGTTTAAACCAGGGGCATAATATGTTTACATTCCAGAGTTGAGGCTAGGACGACTTGCTTATCTTCCTTAGTGCACATATCAAGACCGCTTCTGGAACTCAGGTAGACGGTAAGTGAAGCCCTCGGTGACGCCAGTCATAGGACAACTACCTGTAGTATGAGTTAAGCAATCCAAGGAACCTTATTTCAGAATATCGACACAGCCATGTCAGCCTAGTTGTGGGTGAGGGCGTGAAGTAACGACCCGGATCAATCGTTAATATAGCCTAAGAAATATTTTGAACATGCATTTGCTTGGTATCGCAGTGCGAGGAGTTTTTGCATATGTAGCTACAGTATTGAGTGCTATTAAGGAAATAATTCATTTTAAGGCAATCGTTATTACGCAGTATTTTTATATACTTGAGTTTGTTTTGAGTTGTGAAAGGGTAAGCTTACCCTGGCCTAGACACCGTTAGTTGCGAATTGTAAGTTTTCATGGCCTATGCAGAGTTTTTAGTTGTTGTCTTGGTAAGGTAATATTAACTCATATCTAGTGTCAATGTGCCAAACTGCCCTACGGATTAAATATTGACATTCGTAACGGTCTAACGGAAGAACTCGATTGCTAGTACATATTTCGATCATCGTAGGTGATACCTTGAAGACCACGGAGAAACATTTAAAAGGTGCTTCACAAGAGTCCTGGGAGTTTAAACCATGAATGTTATCTCGAGAGCACATGAATATTTTCTCCCTCTCATCTGCATAATTCGAAGGTTCTCTTGTCAAGCGTATTGTGTTGATCGCTGAGGATCTGTATGTCTGTAGTCAAAAACTGCAAGGTTAGCCAAAGTGGGGCTAGGTTAATGGCCGTAAGTACGATTCGTCAGATTTTCTGTTATCTGTTTATTCTAAAGAAACGCTGATGAATTAGCTTAGTCCGATAGTTAGCCTCCTTAGTAGACTTTATTTCCCTTATTTAACCAGCGGCTATTAGAATAACTGATCGTTTCAGCTGTTAAATGGGTGTTTTGTGTATCCCGGCCCCCTTTACAGTGAAGTACTTTCAGACAACGACAGTGTCAAACGAAATGTAACGTTCAGTTTTTCCCTGGTCTTCGAAGTATTGGTTGTGGGGAAAATCAAACGTGATTGAAGTGACGCCTTGGATTTTAACGTCGTTTTTCATTGTGATAGAACGAGAAAAGTGGTAGACTATCGGCGAATGAAGTGTTCAAGTTAAACGGTGGACGAGTACTACTAATCCCATTGCTTTCCTGACGAACTGTGTGATATAAATTGCAAATTGAAACCAATGAAAAAAGATAAATTGTCGCCGAATTTATGGTGATTTCGAGTGAGTTGTTTAGCTCTGGATATGGAAATAGAGGCGCAGCAAATGTTAATCATGGATACAAATGTTAATATCTTAAATTGTGCCTGTCAGAAATGAAACGCTGCAGATTAGAGAGTTGACAACTGGTAAATCTTTTGATATTCAACGTACTGTGAAGTCCCCTTAACCGACGTGTGCAGTTTTTCTTCTCATTGATGTATGCATTTAGGTGAATAAAGAGAAGTATTTGACAGTTGATAGAGGTTATCAAGAACCGATTTGTTTTGTAGTGTTATGGTACTATAGGGATTTTATATAGACTATGCACTAGGATACTTTGATTGCTAATGATTCTAGGTTAGAAACAAGACATTACTTGCTTGTGGAGTGTTATGGTACCTAGGATTTTATATGAAATATGCACTGTGATACTTTGATTGACATTATAGATACGTAGGCGTGGAAAATAAATGTACTGGTGTTGCAGAGCGGCTGTAACAGTGAACAGAATCGCAGAACCAAGGTCTTCGGACCTGGGTGTGAACTGCACGTACACCACAAAACGATGATGACTCGCCCCATTTGAATTGTAGATTTGTTTGAATTACAGTTCTGTGGGAGTGACGATGACTGTCTACTTTTATAGTTTTTTTCTTTCTTTTTTGAGAGACTTCTCGACTTATTCGCAAATGGTTAAGCTTTCTTTTGTATATTTTTGGGCGCCGCGGTTTGTACCAGCCCCAGCGGGAGATGAACGTGAAAACTTGAACAAAAGAAGGTGAATTTCTCGAATTGTCTCACCTTTGCTGCATTATACATTATACACGCTTTTTCTGTATTTTTCAGTAAAAGAAACAGGGCGCGATCCGACCTCCAGCTTGTAACATTTTCCTCTTACGCACAAGTTGTAAAAACATTATATTCCTAATTTTAATCTAAGTGAAAATGTGCTCAAATCTATGCTAAACAAGAGAGCCATGTTACACCAACAAAAATTTAAATACGGTATATTTAATTAGAAATAATTTTTCTGTACTGTTTATTATTATTATTATTATTATTATTATTATTATTATTATTATTATTATTATTATAAATAAATCATAAATATCCTATTCTAAAATTCCTGTATCGTCAACTAAACGTTAAACGCCTTTTTCAGACGTTTTTAGCCTTTCCATAGACCTTTCCTACCCTCACCCTTAACACAGCAGCAACAACAAATTAGTTGGTAGGCTTACTCCCCGAGTAAGCGAAAATTATTAATAAACTATCTTGCGAAGCTCTTATGTAGAATGTGCTTTTTTTTGTAATAAATTGCTCCCTTGTAACACAGTCGCCTCGATGTCTGTAGACTGTCACTGGCTCCAGGCTCCAGTCTTCATCGGATCCAACCTCCCCCCCAACCCCCCACCCACTCTCCCTCACGCTTTCCCTTTTTCCCTCTCCCCTCTCCCTACCCTTTTCCATACCTTGTCTACCCTTCGTTTCCCCATCTCTTCCCCTTCCCTCCCCTTTCCCTTCTCCCTTCCCTACCCTCCCTTCCCTTCTCCCTTCCCTACCCTCCCTTCCCTTCCCTTCTTCACCTCTCCCTTTCTCCTTTCCCTTCCCCCTCCATTTCTTACTCCCTCTTCTTTTTCCTTCCCCTTCTCCTCCCTTCCCTCCCCTCCCTCTTCCTGCCTCCCTTCCCTTCCCCTTCTTCCCCTCCCCTTCCCCCTCTTCCCTTCCCTTTACCCTCCCATTCCCTTCCCTCTCTCATATCCTTCTCCCTCTCCCCCTTCCTTTCCCTTCCCCTTCCCCTTTTCCCTTCCCCCTTCCCTCCCATTTCCTACTCCCACTCCCCTCTCCCCTCCCCTCTCCCTCTCTCCCTCCCTCCTCCCTTTCCCTTCCCTTCCCTCTCCCCTCCCCTCCCTCTTCCTCTCCCTTCCTTTCCCTCTCCCCATCATTTTCTCTTCTTCTCTGACATCGAACTCGGCAATAACATCGTGTCATGTCAAAATGACCTCTTATTTGGGGAGGTGACCCAGTCTCACCTGTCGTCTTCCATCAGGCTGCTGACGCGTCTCTGTCAATTACAGTTGACAGATTTATGTAATAACTCTTCTCTCAAGTCATAGCGGGCAAAATGTTTATTTTTTTAAACGTTTACCAGGAGCTGTAATAAAATAAACGTCTGCTATAACAATGAACTTTGATGGTAAGTTTGGGCAGAGGTGATAGTTTTGTTTGAAAAGGCTTAGTAGGAAAGTCAAAGGTGATTGTTTAGTCTGAAGAGGCTCAGTTAAGTTTTGTGTGTGAGATTTTGTTGGTAACGTGAAAACTAACCCTATACCTGCCACACGCTAAGTTGGCGGTGATGCCCCGCCCCTTGCTAAGCTAGGGTGGTAATTGGATTACAGCAACTATTCGTGTGGCTATTCATTTGAGTGTGTTGAAGGCGCTTGCAATTACTAATTCAGGTTGTTTTTATTGTAGAAGTTAATTATACTCTTTAAAGAAAATGAAAATGTTTGTTAAATGATGAAAACGTTTCAGAACTTTGAGAAAATTATCACTAAAGTATAACTCAAATAGTCAAAGTCAAGGATTTTACACGATTTCGAATGCACTCTGATTCATTTATCTTCAATATCCCGTAAATATATAAGAAATTGGTCAGAATCATGTATATTGTAAAGGTCATTTAAATACGGAGATGCTATATAGTATGAATATAGTAGTCCACGTGTCCAAATTACATAATTAATGGTTAGAAAACATGCACCTTATCTAGGGAGGAGAATGATCACTAAAATAGCCAGTTACTGTAATTGGCGGGAATTTCAAACGCAGTTGTTAACCGAGCTAACATTGAAAAAAGAGAAACAGCTCTCAGCTTAGTAACTATTCAGCGATATACTATACATACACTGAAGTATAAAGGAGTAACTGTAATAATGGAGGATTGCTTAAAAAACACAAAACGTATGGGACAGATAACGAGCCAGACAAGAATCGTCGTAATTAAGGTCTGCAATTATCTTCGTGAGCAATATGATAAGGAAGGCAAAGATGATATCGTAAAGAGGACTGCTGCTGCAACAGGAATAATTCTGTTCGTTCCCATTCAGCGGATAAAAGCAGCAACACAAGCGTGAAGAGATGCACTCTCCACCCCCTAGGTCAAGAAAGTCACCAGTAATGGGAGCCTTAGATGATTTTGATAAGGACTGTGTACGTCGGGAGATAATGGCTTTCTATGAAAGAGGTGAAATTCCAACAATAGAAAAACTGCTGGACAAGGTGAAGAAGCCACCTCTGAATTTCCCTGTGCTTATATGTCCCTTCTCAAACTTGTTAAGGAACTCGGCATTCGTTATAAGAAAGTTGAAAGCGGTAGGAAGCTCTTGATGGAAAGGAACGATATTGTTCTTGCCAGAAATAAATATCTAAGGCTTATTGATGAAAACCAAAAATCCTATTCTCCAAGACCGGAAATATATCTGGATGAGACATGGGTAAATCAAAATGAGTGTGTGGACAAATGTTAGACTCTACCCGATGGAATTGTTGGTCCACGAGTGAAAACGGGTAAAGGAGCTAGATTTATCATAGTGCATGCTGGTGGAGAATATGGATTCGTACCAGGAGGATTGCTATTTTTCCGATCGAAAAATGGTAATAAGGGTGATTACCATGATAGTATGAATCATACATGCTTCCTATCATGGTTTCAAACACAGCTACTGGTAAACATTCCCGCTAGGTCGCTCATTGTCTTAGATAATGCTTCATATCATTCAGAAATATTGAACAAAGCACCTGTCAGCAGTTCAAGGAAATCGGATATTGTCTCCTGGTTAGCTAACCACAATATAGCTCATGACCCTTCCTATACCAAAACCGAACTTCTAGATGTGGTAAAGCAGCACAAGTACCTCCAGGAGTATGAAATTGACAAAATCGCTCGAGATGCTGGCCATGAAGCACTCAGACTTCCTCCTTATCACTGCGAGTTCAACCCGAGGTTAACAAATGCAATTCAAATCCCAATCAGACTTTGACAAATGTTGAATGTATAACTAAACGTGCAATAGACAGAGTAACAGCAGAGGACTGGAAGTCATGTATGCGTCATGCAAGAGAAGTGGAGGATATTTATAGGAAAAGGGATATAGCACGTGACCATCTAACTGAGAAATTGAATATAAACATCACCAGTGACAGTGAGGAGTCGGAAAGCGATGATGAATGATTTTGTTATTTCAAGTTATTGTTTGATGTAGCCTATCCAATGATTGATTAATGTATTTTCTTTCGTTGAATCAATTAAATGTTTAATGTATCAAGATGTATGTTTATTTTACCTAAGCATGTTTACATATATTTGGGAGGATGAGGGTCAAGCGCTCGCTCTCTCTCTCTCTCTCTCTCTCTCTCTCTCTCTCTCTCTACTCTCTCTCTCAGTCTCTCTCTCAGTCTCTCTCTCTCTCTCTCTCTCTCTCTCTCGATTTCTACGAGTTTCTGTAGAAATAGCAAATTATTCCGGCGCTTGAATTTTGCCGTAGATTTCATAAATTAATTTTCAGAAGTAGCAAATCATAGAAATGGCAACACTGACTGAATCAGTCGAGTTGTCTACGGTGAGCGAGCTGTCAAAATCAGGTGATAGCTGAGCGGCTGTTTCTCTCAATACACCTCCTCCCTACTTCCAACAGGCATATTTCGTGGTGTTTTATGTTTCATATAATTATACGGCATATTCAAAGGTATGCAATCGACAGCATATGAGTTACCATGAAACTTGGATTGTATTGTTTGATTTATTGAATCCATATATAACATAATGCTCCGAAATAAAGCATTGCTTACATTCGACAAAGGTTTTTATTTTTGGCTTCGATTTCCTGTAATTTATAAAACTTCTAGTTTCCCTAATCCGAATAGCATTTTAATAATATGAAAATATTTCAAACTCTAGTTCTCCAATGATTAACACTTAATAAGGTAATAGAAAGAGGATTCTATCATATCATACTATTTTCTGTGAATATACAAGAAAGGACTCGAACTAACGAAGTGGGCGGAACATCACCGCCAACTTAGCGTGTGGCAGGTATAGTTTAATTACCCATATGATCAATGGTTTCAAGGTAAAAAAAAATAATAATACTATGTGTAGTATTATTCTAAGAGGCTAAGATCATTCAGTTAATTGTAAAACACTTAATTAAATTACCCATGTTACCAATGGATTCAAGATAAGAAATTTAATACTGTGTGTAGTATTGTTATTCTGGGAAGGTAAGATCACGCATTTAATTGTAATCTACTTACAATGTAAAGTTATTTTTTTAGAGTAACTATAAAATGTTAAGTCAGATCTTAACTTCCTATTCTTTTGGAATTAACGGTCTTATTTCATAATTAACAAAATAAAACAACAGCGTTCAACCCCTTTCAATCAAGTAACTGCAAGCTATGGTCACCCCAGGTTTAGGCTTAAGTCCGTCTCATAAACAGCTTTCAGGTGACACGCGTGTTCATGGGTCGTCCAGATATTGTTCATTTTTCTTATTGAACAAAACCAGAATCTGGCATTATTAATTAAAAGGTGCTGCAGTTAACATGTCTCGATTATTTGCCCAATCATTATGCCGTTCACGTAATAATTTTTTTTGTAATAATATGGTTATATGACATTCAACCCCTTGATATACCCTAGCCTATTTATCATATTACTTGCCGTCAATGATTGATCTTGCTTACATTTTATTTTATTTTTTTGTATTTTATTTTTTCATTTTTATTTTATTTTATCTTTTGCCCCATATCAAAGATATTTGTCACTCAAACCATCAACATATGTTATCGTTACTTCCTCCCTATGATTTATATTTTGCTTATTTTAATTTTTTCTCCATACATTAAAGATATGGCTTAACATTAGCTTGCCTTATCCAGTTACTGTCAGTCAATAGTTTATTATTAACTCGCGTTTACTGCCTTCGATTGTTGGAAACCTTTATGTTGTATATTTGGGTCCATAATCTCATTTTAACTCGAGAGTCGCCAGAAAATGAAAAGGACCTTATAAATTAAACACATTTGATAAGAGGTTCTTCTCTTGCTTTGCGCCATATTTGAATATGTGGGAGAATTCCTTCTCGTCTGTTAAACTGCCGATTTTAAGAAATAGTATCCTGGTTCGATGATAATTGCAGATGTGCTTATTTAGAGACCCTGAAAGCTTTTCATGTCAGGAAAAAGCGTAGATCTTTTTTGGCATGGAATGATTACGCCCAGCTGAGAGCCTTTGGCTTCAATATTTTATGCGTCAGCGGAAAAAAAGTTATATTGTAAAAGAAACCTGCTGAATGAATAAGTGGGCAGCACTTGTTGGCGCTTGAGCTTGTCGAAAGGTTAAGGCAGTAGCCTTTTTGACCGATGACTTTGACTGTAAGAAAAGTAATGAGAAATAAATTAGTCCTTTTTTTTCCCCTGACTTGCTCTATTTGTCTGCCCCCATTATTATTTAGCCTTGATGCATATGGTGGTGTATATGTAAACGGAACTGGTATTTAAATTGTTTTTTTTTTTTTTTATAATGGCAATTGCTCGACTTCTGAGTTGTCTTGTTATTTTAGGTAACATACCTGGAAGGGGTTCTTTTTGCATATGCTGGAGACCAGGTGAAGCGGCTGAGTGTGGGAGAGGCGATAAACGCCCCTGTAGATTAATGCGCACCTTTATTATCTCTAGCTTTTGAACCTCCATTGGCAAAAGGTCTGAATGATTTTTTTACTCCCCTAGTCTTCTTTTGGGCTTTCGCAAATCGGGCTTTACGTAGATCTAACGCTTTCAAACCGAACACCCACAAATTGGGCATTCACAAATCAATGGGTATTGTGGTTGCATAGCTTTCAGTTTCCAACATTTTGCAGATATATCTCTGGCTTTTGGTAATGGAGTTCGGGTGATAGGCATTGACTTTTCGCATATTCGGGGAGTAAGCCTGCAAGTTAGTTTGTTGTTGTTGTTGTTGGGGGTAAGGAAAGGTCTATGGTAAAGCCTAAAAAAAAAAAAAGGTCTTGAAAAAGGTGTTTTGCGTTGAGTTAAAGAGAGAGGCATTTTAAGATAGGATATTTATGATTCATTCACTAGAATGAAGATGTAAAAGGTAAATAATGTGCATGTTAAACAGTAAAGAACGATTAATTCTAATAAAATATAACGTTTTATTTTAATTTTCGTTGGTGAAACAACCATAGATTTTAGCACATACCCCGAGTAAGCTTGAGGTCGGGTCACGCCTTATATTGCTGCTGTCTTAAACATGATGCCCTAGTTGTAGTGGAAGCACTCAGTGGCGTGATTGGTATGGTATTGCCCTGCCCCCCTCGGTGGCCGCGAGTTCGATTCTCGGGCATTCCATCGAGGTGTGAGAGATGTGTTTCTGGTGATAGAAGTTCACCCTCGACGTGGTTCGGAAGTCACGTAAAGTCGTTGGCCCCGTTGCTGAATAACCACTGGTTCCATGAAATGTAAAAACTCCATACAAACAAACTAACGAACAACACTTAAACCTTTAATAATTGTAACCTAACATTCCCAGTGGCTGTTGTAAGAGACGAATGGGTTGCAATGTAAACAGCGGCGATGAAACATTCCACGAGAAAAGTTCAAAGCTTCGGTAATGGTAACCATCACGTCTGATATATCGCCGTGGTTAAGTGCTGCAATGAAGTGTATGATTTATGCATGCAATTTAAACTTTATTTTAGCAACGTCTTCAGGCTGAAAACAAGCTTCGGATATGTATCGTTACTCTGGTTCACAATAAAGTTTTAAAGTTATTTAAATTTGTTAGTTTTCCGTCGTTTAATCGTTGTCAAACCATGTAGAAAAATTAAAGGGTGTAGCTGTAGAAACCTTTTCCAGTGGACAAATGTATTACAAAACTCATATCCTGCCCCCGGGTTGTCTCCCCTGTGGCAAGAATGGCTCACATTCTTTGCGAGATGGAATTAGAAGTCGTCATAATAAATTTGCTTTAATCCCCAACAGTTCGCCGCATACAAAGCACCGTAAGCTCCTTCACGAAGCACGGGGTGGGCGTCAGTAGCGTTGTTAGATTTGTGTTTCAGTATTACTGCTCCGTAGGGGGTTAGTTCCGTCAGTGGACCTCATGCGGTGCACTGTAGGCATTACGTATGGTTCTTTGTAGCGTACCTTCGGCCCCTAGCTGCCACTACATCCCATCCTTTTACTGTACCTCCTTTCATATTCTCTTTCCTCATCTTACCTTCCACCCTTTCCTAACAGCTGATTCATAGTGCAATGCGATGTTTTCCTCTTGTTACACCTTTCAAACCTTTTACTGTCAATTTCCATTTCAGCGCTGAATGACCTCATAGGTCCCAGTGCTTGGCCTTGGGCCTAAATTTTGTATTCAGCTCAATTCAGTGTTACTGAAGTAGTCCTACTGTTTCAACATGGGTAGGCCTATTGTGTTATACTGGAAACCTCGGATACACTGCAAATTTACTAAAAACGCTCCAACAGTAATGGGAGGGTGGGGGGAGCATCGTGCAAAGCCTTTTTCTAGGTAGGGATGAAACTTGCAATAAATAGCTCAATTAGTAAAATATATGCCTGTTCAAAACACATGAGAAGCAGCTGCAAAAAAATGGTTAATGTGCGCTGTCATTGAAAATCAAAGGATAGAGACACGAGATGGTGTCAGATGTGGCAGTGGTAGTTACAGAGAGACAGCGTAACTTGATCTTCCTTGATATCTATCACTCGATCAGATTTCTCTCGCTGAAGGCGCTCAACACTAAATTTATATTTCAGTAACCACAAGTACTGATCAAGGAACTAGATGTTAATGATTTGAATGGAGGCAACGGGAAATCAAACACTGCTAATTAAAAGATGTGATAAATGATAAAAGTGAACAATTGCCCATCCCCTCGTGGTTTTATGATGCTGATGGTTTTGGCAAATAATGTGGAATACGTATTGTTAACCTTTGAATGTCCACACGGTCGAACAATGTCTGACGGACAAACGTTGTTACCAATTAACAATTGTGCCGTCGATCTTTGCCTTGTGAGTAGAGTAAAAGCAGTGGTATACAACCTCATCTGGTACCACTGTTTGTTGCCAGATCTACTTCCATCGTTTCAACGCTTATGACGTCATCCTGCTTCGCCTATGATATGGGAACAATGTTTGTCCGTCGGACATTGTTCGACCGTATGGACGCACCTTTAGGGAATCAATGTGCACGAGGAATTTTAATGTGTAGGTCTAGCAGAAAGCTTCCAGTGAGGTGGAACATCGGAAAGAAACTAACAACAGTAAAAGTATACCCTGTGCCTAAAGTTCAAGACCCTGCAGTTAATATTATAATACAAATGTAAACAAAGGTATGTGTATAGTCATTAAGATAACTGTTGAAAGCTGGGGTACAGCATTTTTTCGGAAGTTTCCGCTTTCTAAAATGTTTCAGAGAATTTCCGGGCGTTTTCCGATAATATGTAACTCCATTTCAGTGTGTCCGTTTTTCAGGCATTGTCAGAAGTAGAATTTTGTTTGTCAGAGCCTTTAGAGATTTGGTAAGTGTTCGTCACACTAAGTAAAACTACCCGTTCTTTTAGCATTTATTTTTTCCTGTTTTTAATCAGTACGTGAATGTTAAGTTAATGAACACATTTTTTAGAAATTCGGTAGATTTTGCATACAGAGTTATTGGTTAATGTTTTGTTTTTATTTGTTGATAAGTTCTGGTAATCACCAATGGGTGTCGCCAGCTTACAGATTGTTAGCTATAATTGTTTCCCGTTTCAAAATCAAGTTAAGCACCAAAAACAAAATTTACTGCAAGTTCAATGGCTAACTGTATTCCAATTTATGTATTTTACGTTTTTTTATACACCACTAATTATGATATTCCATTTTAGAAAGTCTAACTTTTCTGAAGTTAGGCTCAATATACTTGGCATTGATAGTGTCTTTAGCAAGTGTCATTATTTTTGATGCAATGATTTTTTAAGTAAGTGAATAAAATTGTCTTTCTTTTCAGATTCCTGCAATAATAGCCTCACAGACGTTGTTTTAAGGAAGAATACAGTGCTATTTAAGACCTCATTCTGAAAGTCAGTCCTGATTGGGTAGGTTGGTTACCATTTCATTGCACCGTAGTTAGCTCCGTTATTTAGTGTTCATAATTAGGAAGATGAACTATTTGATTTTAATTACCCTTTTGTTTGTCTTTCAAATTTCGAAATTCGACCCCTCCCCCCCCCTTTTTTTTTAAAGACGAATTGATAAGATTGCTAACTGTATATCTTATTATTTTAAGCTTATGCTGTCCATAATTGCTTGTTTCTTGCTCTATATCTTCCCAAGGGAATATTCACTTGATACTTTTTACGTTTTTGTCCAACGTCATTGGAGAGCGTTTTAGAGGTCGAGACAGGAAGACCTTTTAAATCATTACTTTTAGAGTACATCGTCATCATTTGTCTGCTAAATCGTAATCCTTTTAATGTAGATTTCATGTCATTGAATTTAACTCACTATTATGCTTTGTTAGCAACTGACACTCTTAGGATAAACTTGACTAAAGGCAGTCAATTCAGTTTACATTTCTGATAAATTGCCGATGAAACCATTGTCCTTACATGCACAGCAATTTTTATCTCCTTAAACATTGTTAAACCCGTTTTTTTTTTTAACAGGTCTAGCGGTCTTTCATATATTATTGCCACAATTTCCGAGTTCATCAAGTGCATGTCATGGCTGGGGAGGCACAGGTTTAAAATCGTCAAGCGCGCAATCTCTGATGATGTTGGCTTGGCTGCCCTTGTTAGACATATGAAAGCGGCGGTAATTATACTACTCAACGACATGTATGCACGTGATGAACCACTTGTTGTACACTGGGAGGAACGCAGCAAGGCTAATCTTAGGGAAGACATGGACAGCGAGTGGGTAACTTTAATAGGTACCTGACAGAATGAGACTTGACTTCACATACCTCTTTCATGTCCTACCGTCTCCTGATGCCGATTGTAGAATGCTTTACCGCAAGACAATAGACAATTTGGCTATGGCTAATACCAAAAGCTGACACTTCGTATGTGAATCTCTTCATGAATTATTCTAAAACTATACTGACTTAGCGCCTGCTGTATTTCAAAACAGAGGCAAGGTGAAATATGACTGTGAGGAGGGATATGACCTTAAAACTAGGGACTGGTGGAAGAGGCATTCAAAGGGTGAAGGGAACATGATTCTTCCACCTAGGGATGAATCTGGGGAAAAGCTTGGCTAGTTAACCACTTGCGTAAACCGTATGCCAGCGCCTCAGTGGCGTGGTTGGTATGGTCTTTGTCATCCGCGAGTTCGATTCTCGGGCATTCCATTGAGGGGTCAGAGATCATTGTGTATTTCTGGTGATAGAAGTTTGCTCTCGACGCGGTTCGGAAGTCACATAAAGCCGTTGGTCTCGTTGCTGAATAACCACTGGTTACACGCAACGTAAAAAAACCAGAAAAACCCAACATGTATTATGCCGAGATACATGGCAAACGGAATATTCCATGCACTCAAACATGCACCTATAACCTCAGTGGAAATATTACCCCTGGTGATTTTCGGAAAAAATGCAGGAGGGCATAGCTGCAAAGTCAGAGAATACAATGCCTGATTTTTAAAGCAAGAGAAACCTATTCTGGCTGCGATGTTTTCGGGGAAGTCACAACCTCTCTCTCTCTCTCTCTCTCTCTCTCTCTCTCTCTCTCTCTCTCTCTCTCTCTCTCTCTCTCTCTCTCGTCTCAGTGGTGTGGTTGGTATGGTGTTTGCGTCCCACCTCGGTGGTCGCGAGTTCCATTCTCGGCCATTCCATTGAGGAGTGAGAGATGTGTATTTCTGGTTATAGAAGTTCACTCTCGACGTGGTTCGGAAGTCACGTAAAGCCGTTGGTCCCGTTGCTGAATAACCACTGGTTCCATGCAATGTAAAAACACCATACAAACAAACAACCTCTTATTTTATATGTACACTGTCATTCCTGTAATATGCCAGCGTACATAACACCTCAAAACCTTATGTCAGTAACTCTTTACTTTGTGTCATACAAAATTTGACTAAATGGAAAGTCACTCTGATATATTGATAAAGTTTACTTGAAACTCATATATCGATTCTCTATGAAGCTTTGGTCTGTGTGTGCAACTTTTAACTTTTTCTTTCACTCTTCAGATTTTTCAATATAATAGGTGTTATGTACAGCAATGCTAAAATTCTTGTTTTTTTTTTTTTTTTGTACAGGTGTTTTTCACTGTCTGATGACGCTGCTTGAAGAGTCGGTGACGTGACACACCTTTAATGGTGAAGATTTAAAAAAAAAATTGTAGGAAAGATTATATCATTTAATGAATGTCCTAAGATGGCTTTTCTTAAAATTCGATCGAAATAAAACATTCTCATTTTGAAATTTATATATATAAAAAAAATAGGGTTTCTCTCGAAGCTAATTTCCAATTATTTCATCAAGTGAAGTCACCCAAGATGTTTTTTTTTTCTTAAAATTCGAATTGATCGAAATGAATTTATAACTCGAACAGTGATCTAGGTTTAGCTTTCTTGCAGTACTGGTTAGAGGTTCGTATGACAGGGTTGGTGACATTCAGGGTCATACCAGCACCCTGTTGTTTTTGGTGGAGCTGGCCTTTCGCCAGCACAGGTTCTTGCTCATAGTGCAGCCCATAAAACCAGCACCCTCTATTCTTTTCTGATGACACGTGCCTCTAGTTTCATTTTGCTTTACATGACGAAGGCTTCGCAACCATTCTCTTTGTTCTAAGGGGCTAACCATGCTTGTGATTCCATTTCTTTTCACTATTCATTTGCTTGAGACGCCACATGCTTCCTTTTGATAGCTGAGTGCAATCTCTGTTTCCTTTTGATAGCAGAGTGTAGTCTCTCCATGCTTCCTTTTGATAGCTGAGTGCAATCTCTGTTTCCCTTTGATAGCTGAGTGTAATCTCCCTATGCTTCCTTATGGTAAATGAGCTAAGTGTAATCTTAACGTCATTCATGAATGCAGTGTAATTTTCTGTTATCATTTCGATTTACTGTGAATAAACTCGTTAAGCGCGTGAAGCCATTGATTATGTTTATTTTATGATAGGACGACACTCACTTGTCCTGATCATTGCAAGGTTGGACGCGGTTCTTTATAAAATGATAGTGATTTAGCTAATTCTATATAAATAGCCGCGCCTACACATTAAAATACAATTTTTGATAAATCTGAAATTCGAAACTTGACATTAACATGAAAATAAACAGTTAAAAAATTCACAAAACCTTCATGTAAGTTAGAAAGCGTATAGTAGCAGATTATTTGATGAGTCGTTCGTTTTGTATAGTTTGCCTTAAAAGACTATATTTCGTTTTCTATAGTTCTCCACAGATTGCTATGCCAGCTAGGACTTCGTAAAGAAAGAACAAGGTAGTATTGCTCCGTATGAATGGTTTTTGCGTATACAATAAACACTTTCATCTTTTGCTAATAAGAATTCCGTATTTAGTAATATTTACTAGTTCGTTTAGTTAATGGTATTACTTTTATTTTAATAACTGTAGCTGCTCGACAAGAGAGTTCACTTCTTAATGTGCTAAGAAAATCATACTTAAACTTACCGCAAATTCATTGTTACAGAGATATGTTCCAACGTTCATTCTCGGGGGGCTGGTACTAAACACGGCACTCATGCGATTGTTATTAGTATTAACAAAAAAATTAACTGGTAATATTAGTTATTTGAACATTTATTTAAGTATGACTATATAACCAGCTTACCGAGCAACTGCACTTTTTTTTTTTCCTATGATGACTTGGGTGTAATTTGTCAGTTGATTTTTAATGGCATTGTTACCAGTTAAGTAACACAGGTTTGAAGGACAACTGAGATAATGTTAAGCATATCTCTGTTTAACCAGACCACTGAGCTGATTAACAGCTCCTAGGGCTGGCCCGAAGGATTATATGTTTTTACGTGGCTAGGAACCAATTAGTTACCTAGCAACGGGTCCTACAGCTTATTGTGGGATCATAACCACATTATGTCGAGAAATAATTTTCTAATGACCAGAAATCAATTCCTTTTATTTCACGTTGGCAGAGCTGGGAGTCGAACTCGCGATTACCGAAGTGGTAGATAAATCATACTATTTGGGATAGACTGCAAGGACAATTGTACATACTTGGGAATAGGAATGGCATTATAGACACCCTAGTTCATACATTACAGGAAAAGAATCAGATTGTCATCTTTGATATTTAACTTTGTCCAGTGGTTAAATCTATCTGCGAAGATATGGTTCCTGTCACAATACTGAAAAGTGGGACTTCTATGCTAGTAGCAAGAATCTCCAACCTCTACCAAGCAGTGGAGCTATTATTTTTGGATATTTACTTTAGGTATCAGGTCTTCAAGCTTCATCCCTGTAGAGAGGTAGTACTGTAAGTGCTCTTGACACAGTGAACTGTAGGCATTGCTCAAGGTTCCTTGAGCGCTCCTTTCGTACCTAGCTGCAACCCCTTCCATTCATACTATGTTTTTTCTTTTCACCCTCCTGATAATTGTTTCAACATTATTTCCAGCAATGAATGAGCTCTTAGTTCCCAGTGATTAGCCTGTGGCCTTCATTTTCTATTCCATTGCATTTAGGCTTCATGGTCTGCATATGGGTTTTTCAGCACAGATTAGGCTGTCGTTTCGAAAAGTTCAGATGACTCAGCATCTTGGCTCATTTTGAAGTCTTGTTAAACCTCTCTTTGGACCAGACTTCTCACACGTTGATATTACTTTAAAGACAGGCCTACTATGAGATTCAGGGCCTCTGTAACACGGTTTTTTCGCAATAACTTTTTATCTATGCATTTCATAAATATAGCTCTTATTCAGAATACACATTATATCTACACATAAATTTTGACTGTATTCTGCATTACGTAGGTTGAATAAATTTGGTACTTATAATGTAAAAGTGACTTTTTTTGAAGACGGGCCAACTTACTCAGAGAAAAGGTTTCGAACGCACTCGTTACGTAACTTATGACAGCATTTCTTCCCTCTTTCTCGATCGATGATTGGCTTTACGTAACGAAGGCTAGACCTCTAGCAACAATGACATAAAAATGTAAATACAAGCAAAGCAGTACACCTTTATGGACTCTGAAACCTCTCCACTGATAATTGTCATAATGAACAAACCAATAAAATATGTTAATAAATACAAAAACACTTCGATTATTAGTCTAACTCCAAAATAAGTTTTCTATGAAATTACAGTCTACTTTATAGGTCACAATCAGATTGACAAGATGTAGGGAATAGTTGGTAATTTTCAAAAACATAGTAGACAAGCTTGACTTGATAACTGCTATATCCAATGTCAAGCAATTTTTATTTATTGGCTATCTACCTATTTACTAAAAAAAAAAAAAAAAAAAAAAACAAAAAAAAAAAAAAAAAAAAAAAAAAAAAAAAAAAAAAACAGCCGTTACCGCATTTTGGCTTTGATCCTTCACCAATAATTATCGTCAGAATGATGACTTCATGAGGCTCCACCCACTTTGGCCTCGTTATAATTCAGGATAACACTGAAGGCTATCATGGGCATTGTTGGATTAGAAAATTTAACTTCTGGCTATAAAAACTGATTTCTCGAGTAGTTGCAAGAAGTGCTAAATGATCCTCAAGGATCCCAGCAGTTGGCCTAAAAGTTTAATTCATGTATATTACTGCTATTACTACAGTAGTATTACTACGCTAGCACAGATACCCCACCCACATCAATGTATCGTTCCACCATTCATAAAGTCTTTGTCATGGCCACGGGCTTTCTCTTGACTGTAAAAGGTTGCAAGTTGTAAGACAAATGCAGTTTTGCAGCCACGGGGAAAATTCCAAATCCTGTTAGCCATTATTGACTGCTATGGGTTTCAGAGCCGATGGAATAAGGTGAATTAGTTTCTGTCTGGTGGATGGGCGGGGCAACATTTCGTCAAATGTTTACCTTGCTTACGTAATGAATGTTTTTCGACTCTTGGCTCGTAATCATTGGCCATGGCATCGGCTGGATAAGTTTATAAACTATCAGGTTTAGGTCATTGATAATGCTGCCAAAATTTGTGTGTGGTTGTAAAATATACATATGCAAACTTTCAGCTACATCCGATGCTTTGATAGGAGCAAAGTCCAAAAAACCGTGTTACAGAGGCCCTGAATCTCATAGTAATTAGTTTAAATGGGTTAACAAACTCCATGCACTCTTTTTATGATTAAAAAACTTATTAGTGACACAAGTACAGGTACTCTTTAATCCATCTCTCTTAGCTCGTGCCAGAAACAGAGGATCATCTGCTTTTCTAAGTACTTTCATTATTATTTTCAAATTCAAAAGCTTTAGGGAAATTACACTCAAGCTGTACCTTTCTGCAAGTTATTCCAGTAAGATAGTTCACCTTTTATTGACTAGAAGCTTCTTCGAGAGAGTATGATTTGGCTGATGACAAAGCCTTTCAAGTTAGATGTTTGTCCAAAAGACCAGACCTCTATATACTTCTTTACTCTTTAAAAGGAATCTGAATATCAACTTAGATTTAATGTTAGGGACATTACACTGCTAAAGAACTCTTCAATCCTTTATTGTAGGGATGTGACTCACTAGTGTTTCTGATTAGTTGTAGCAGTGCAACAGATTAAAGTTTCTGACATAGTAGATACCTCATCCTTTGCACCTTGGTCCTCCTGTCTTTCACTACATCATTCTTTTGATATGCAGGCTTTCTGGCATTACTCAATGCTACCTCTCACATGACCAGTAATAGCTTTGTCCTTTTTAAGAACACTTTAGATTGACCATTTTACAAATATCTTACAATGTACTTTTTTGAGGTGATTTCTTCCCTCTGATTATGGCTTTCTGTTTCTTGTAGAGCAATGGGTTTAGTTGCTTTTATCCTTGATACAGGTCCAAAGCAGCCAAGCTTAGAGGATCAGGAACTTTATTTGAACCTTTCCACCTACACGTTTTGGGTTAAGTAAGGGCCTGCAAGACAAATCTCAGTTCTTCTTAGCACTAATTTTCATAACAATCCATCAATTACAAGGTTACTTCTTCTCCAGCCCTGCTATTTTCTCATGGCTAATTATCCATAAATGCAAAGCTACCACCTCTCTCCGCTGGTCTATCAAACAGACATTGGAAGAATCTGAGGTTTTTGAAAACTATAAATGTAGCTAATTGTAAATAGTACTTTTAAAGTATTTGTATGAAAAAGCTTCTTCAGGTTAGATATTTGAAGGAATGACAGTTTGCTTAAAAGCAAGAGGATGGAAGTTAAAAATATTTTAATTTTTTGCAGTTAAACCTGGTATTATACACGGGATTCAATTACACAAATGATTTGACTATAACTCTGTTTTTTTCCATCTGTCCACCCGCCTGTGGTGTTTGCATATGGTAACACTGCGTCCTTGCTTTAAATAGCTACGCTATGTGTAAGCTTTAGGTAAATAAAAGGATATCTGGGTGTACATTTGAAACTGAAAAGTGTTTTAATAATTTACTGAATGCGAATAACACCGTTAATATTCGAAATAGGATATTGTTATTATTGTTAAATGTAAGCTGACTTTTAGGGGTGGCAATGGAACAGCCAGACGCCGGGGGGGGCCGGGGGGGAGCCGGGCGAAGTGTGCTGTATTGTCCCACTCTTTCCTTCCCTCCCTCTAGGACCGTAACGCAACTTACGCATATCACTCGATTGATAAAACATCTGTTCTCCACTTCATTTATATGGGTAAGTATTCGTTTTTCATCATTCATTCTCGAGACAATTTTCCAGCCACGACTATTAGGATGGTAATGCCTTAATCAAAGGAACCTTACATTTGTTTACATATTCATTTATTAATAACGTAACCTAGCACTGATAGGTCTTTTTAACAGAATTGTAATGTTGAATAAAAGGAGTAGCTACAAATTTGTTTCAGTCAACTACGAGTAATGAGGAATTACCATAAAATCATGCAGTGGCAGCAGACACTTTTATGTAAAAAAAATCCTTAATTATTTTTCCATATAACTTGGCTCGTCATAAAGATATTGTCAGCATTGTATGTATGATACCACCCTAATATTCTTGGCTGAAAAACGGTCTCAAGAAAGAAAGATGAAAAACTAATACTTCCTCGTAAAAATAGTGAACAGGTGATTTGTCTGATTAAGTTATATTAGTCCTAGAGAAAGGGAGTGTGAGAGGGAGATGTAACAACACACTCCACCCGCCTCCCCCTTCTCGCTCAACTGTAATTCATTAAGATGCACCATTCTCGGGGTTCCAGTTTAAGTGAATCCACTATAACAACAGCAATGATATTGATGCCAGTGACTTTAGCGAATAAGGTGAAAGCTTTAAATAAAAAGCAGTACAACCAGAGCTTTCTCCTTTCTAAATCGGTCAATGCAAAAATAACATTTCCACAAATTCCATTAAACAGATGCTAAACCAAGCTACGTCATATCGTATCTGGCTAAAACGCACTTAGTATATACTGATATACTTCTGTGTAATGAAGTAAAACGTGGCTTAGTAGCAGAGTAGGTGTGGTCCAATAAAGTCGACATCTTGCTGTAGTGAACAGCAATAGAAGCAAATTTTCCCGCCACTGCGTCTGGCTGTTCCATTCGCCACTCCCGAAAAGGCAGCTTACATTCAACATTAATAACAATATCCTATTTCGAATATTAACGGTGTAATTCGCATACAGTAAATTATTAAAACACTTAAGTTACAAATGTACACCCAGATATCCTTTTATTTACCTAAAACTTACACATAGCATAACTATCTAAAGCCCAGGATGCAGTGCTACCATGTGCGAGTGGACAGATGGAAAAAAAACAGAGTATAAGAATACATAAATTATTAGCCATTACTGTCTTCCACTGGTATAGTTGGGAAATAGATTGAAAGAGAAATGGATAAGACAAGTAACCAGTTAATTTTTATCCTAGTATATAGGTATCTCTGATGGGTTATATGTAAGATTATCCTTAGGGATAAATTAAGTTCCTTAGTGAAAAAATTAAGTAATTAATGCAAATAAATAACTGGAGGGTTTAAGTTAGTTTTATTAAAACTAAGTAACTGAAACCCCCAAGTTAAAAAACACTAACAATACAATAACTTGTAACTAATGCAGTCACTACTGCTATGAATGATGATGCATATTAATTTGTATTGAGTCATTTTGGTACATAAAACTTTTTAGATGATTTTGGAAATGCTTTGGTATAATTCTGATACTGCTATCCTCTGGACATTGATCCATTTTACAGAATCATGATAATTTTGATTTACGAATTACTGAAATGCAATAAGGAGAGTAAAAATCCACCTTAGTGTATGAAACATTTAATTTCCATGTAAAGGTGATATAAAAAGTTTTTCTACAAAAAATAATAGGACTGTGGTTACTCTTTAGAAGAGTACAATATAGTACATATCTCAGCTTTCCAAAGTACTGTCAAGAAGTAATATCTGTATATGTGTATGTTCAGGGGTAAAATAATCTTTTAGGAACAGAAGTGGGTAAACAATGTCATTTTTTTACAATAAATTAACATTACCATTCTGCTACAAACACTAATAATTACAGGTACTTGTAAGCTATCTTCTCCGCTTGCTTCACAGCACCTATTGATTTCAGAAGATCACACACCTCTTTCAGGGCAGCAGAATGACTAGTTGGGTCTAATTTTTCTGACAGCTTCAACAAGAAGTCTTCCAAACGGCCAAGAAACACATGGGTGCCTTCACTTTTTACCCAAGCACGAGGTAGGGCATTAATTACCTGATGGAGTAAGAATGAGTTTTGAATAAGTCATAGTTTGAATTAACTTCAAAGAAATATCTCCTAACTACATAGCTAAAAGGCTCCCAGATCATGAAAGTAAATAATCCTCTACAAAATTTGTAAGTTTATACCACTGATGACGCAGTTTATATAGCATATATTAGCACAAAGAATGCTTGTATTAATATGTACATTAATTTTTAAAATGTTTTTAAATATTATTAGTTATCTATACACACAACAAAGGCAGAATTGTAAGAACAATCAAATTCAACTACACATATTAATTTTTATCCTTGCAGAAGTGTTGAAGGATTGTACCAATGACCAGTGCTGCTTCAGACAAAACTGAAGTGAACTTATACGTGGACACACCTGAAAACAAGTTTCTCTGTTGGTGACATATGACCAAGTACATGCTTGACTGTACTGATCCTTTCTAAACTGTCAGATGAAGTACCCATGAGACAGAAACTTCCTACTCTTGCATCAGTACTTTGCAAAGAGGTGAGAAGTTGATTAGAGGATACAGGATCAACCAATCATCAAGATACCTTTACTCTAAGATTGAATAAATTGGCATAAACTGGCACCAGCATGAAAACTTGTGGGGCCGTCAACAGATGAAAGCAAGTTAATTTGAATGTAAACCTGTGGGGCAGTCAGCAGTTAAAAGCAAATTACTTTGAATGGCTGATATACTGTCCCATTGCAGATGAAGAGAAGGCATTTTCAAGAATTCTGCAGGATGGGTGTGCATCGTGCAACCTTCAGATTTATAGGCAACATAATGTTTCTAACATGGAGAGTAGGGTGTCCATTGTGAAAGAAGTTTGACTACTGAAAGTTTTCTGTGGGGAAACAATAGAAATTATTCTCCAGTTGCCTTCCCCACCAGGATGATAACTGTGGAAGCATGAAGTGTGTTTTCTATGACTCGAAAGTCCTTATCCAGTACTGCAGACGTGAGTGATTTGGCCTAGGATTTGAGCATCCTGGAAAGTAAGAATAAAGTGGTGTCAGACTATAAGAGAAACTGCTCCCCTCACTGCAACACTACCCAGCGACATGACAAGCAACTCCAACTAGCAGAAACAGAAGAGGAAGATTCCTGACTTCAATATCCTGGTCATTATTCTTCTTTTGCCTCTCATTTGGCTAAACTAGCAACTACTTCCTGAGGAAGAAAACTGCTGGAAATTTGCCTAAGCCTCTTCTTAAAGGCCTATGCTAATGTTGGCAATACAATATAGCTGCCCTGAAAGCTTGACTGCAAGGCTACAGTTGATAGCACAGTATAGCTGCCATTGAAACCTTGACTGCAAGGCCCTTTCACAGATCCTGCAAGATCCTTTAAGAAAACCATAGTGGATAACTGAGATTTCTGATCATCAGTTGTTTTACACCACCTCTTGACCTACTGTGAACGTTCTGTAGTTGCATATCTTTCAGACCAAGCTTGCCCACAGGTTTGTGAACTTGTGGCAGGAAGAGGGTGGTCATCTATATTCTTCCACCTTCCTAACGCCAAAAAAATTTGAAACACTCCTTGCTTGCAGAAAGTCTGGAAAATGTAAAGTCCACTATCCTGTCTGCTGCTTCAACTTAATCTGTGGTTCTTTCATTTCTCTCTCAAATCTGCCAAGGACAAAAAAGTATTTAGCAGACATTCTGAAGAGACAGGAGCAGAGGTAGCAAAAGCAGCTACATGAATTATCTGCTGAGGACAAAATGGTATTTAGCAGACATCCCAGGAGACATGAGCAGTGATAGCAAAAACTGCTACATGAAGTATACCAACTTTAGTGCCCTTGGGTTCAGAGAAGCCCAGGGTTGAAGTAATGATCCACCAAAATAAATGTGAGCAAGGAACTTTTATCCTAATACAAACTGCAATTGACCATACAGAAAGAAATTATTTTCTGCTGGGAAATTATGTGCGCAATAATACGTACGGTACTCAATTAAAGGAACACCCAAGACGAGTCTACATGAATGAATCAGTTGTGTACATAAAAATCTCCAATTCCGACACTGAATTTACTTTTCACAAGAAGAGGATGTATCAGTGGCATGTTCAAAACTTTAAAAAGATATTTGCTTCCTCTTTCATAAATTCCTTCAAAAGAGGTTGTTCATACAAGAGAAAACATACCTCATCTTATTTATACACACACCTTCAGCAAAAGCTAGTACACCTGTTGCAGTTAACTAGCAATAAACAAGGTACAGAGTGGGAACCGACCCACTCACTGAGTGTCTGCTCCCACCCTGGACATTTTCAGTGACCATTTTTTCTAGGGGAGAATTCTCAGGCACTATAATTGTGTGTAATGAATACAATGCACAATCCAAAAACAGCCATGATATGAGAGAGATACTCCTGTACATCTGCACAGCAAGACGGCTAAAGAAAAAGTGAAGCTATTTTCTGAGAGGAAGTGGGTGGGTCACCGCTCCCTTACATCTTAGGAATTTTAACGACTGCAAACTACCCGATATGGCAAAAGGTGAGATTTATGCAAGAGTATGCCAGTTCATATTTCTCAATATTCTAAGTTTAATGCAATTCTTACCTAAGAAAACCACACTGCTGACTAGATAATTTAACATGATTTTCATGTCCACACCTGTCTATCATTCGTCTAAACCCTTTCACGTCCACACCTGTATCATTCATCTAAACCCATGAGAGACTCGCAAATACGTCATTGCTTCAACACCCAGATATCAGTTGCATGTAATATCTACAGGAAACATTTTTGTGTATGACTAATTGCAATAAGCCTCTGTATCACTAAACTGAAATAAAGTGATGTGCCTACCCATCAATAAAAGCCTTTGTGAAAGCATATTATCACATCGGAGAGAGAGAGAGAGAGAGAGAGAGAGAGTGTATACTTACATTTCTACATTTATCCAGTGAATCAGAAGGATTGATTTCAGATGCTAAATTGAGGGCTGGTAATAAGTAAAGGTTAAGTAGAGAACGGACTGCCAATTCATGGATAACGGAGTCACTTAGAACATTGTGCCACATTAGTGTAGAACTCAAAAGTTTCCATGCCACCCAAAACTGTCGTTGGAAGAACAAACTCACACCAGAGTTCTTGTTGTCGTATACCCTATGTAAACAAATAGGATTTATTATTATTATTATATAAAGGATTAGTTTATCAAGACTACTGAGCCTAATAAAGGCATAAATAGTTGATGGTATATAAAATGTAAATTCAATGTTGAACAATTTTTCTACCTGTATTAACCTCATTATTCCTCAACAACACAGATAATTCTTCAACAAACTAAGAACATATTAATCCAGTTTAACTTATGACTAGCATGTTCATAATTACCCCAAAATCTTTATTCATTCATAATAGATTTCAGTTATTTTTGCTTTACTGCTGGTCTCCTTATTTCCTTCAACACTGCATATCAGCAGAGATCCAGCATATTCAAACATTTATAACAGCCCCTTATGACTATTAAACTTTACTATGCAAAAACTCTTCAAAATCTTAGCTACCAATATTACTTTTAAGAACTTTGCTGTGAAAGCAACAGTTTGTCAAAGAGAGCATTTTAGTCTACCATACAAAAAATTTGCATAAAGAACGTCACTCAATTATACTGACAAATACAATCTTTACAAAGAAACTATATTATCTTTAACCTCCTGATAAAACAATATTCTGTATGGCATTAAACATGACAACAGGCCATTCCCTCAGAACTGCCAAAGAAGTTACTATTTTTGTTTTTAATCTTACTAACATCCTTACGATATAATGATCACTTGTGGACTCTCTCAGGAACCCACAAGAATCTGAATTTGCTGCAATGACAGTTTTCACTAGTTTCAGCACAGACAGTAATAAATGTATGAAGTATGTTACATTATGGAAATGCATATGATGTCTGCCATCATCATCCCCAACAACAACTATTTCTGTTAAGAAAAAATTATTGTAAATCTGAATATAATGCTTTTAAAAAGATAAAGTATGGAAAGTCCTAATTATACTACACAAGTACAATAAATTTGGGTTAAAAAAAGTAAACACTTACGATTTTGGAAACATGGGTATGAAAATATCATTATCAATGGCATCTCGGATTTTTGCTATGATAGCATGTGTAAGTTCCTTCAGCTGTCTGGAGCTTGGACTTAACGTGGGGTAGGCACTAGTGTAATGTCTTACCATATTAACTAATCTTACAGTTTGTACATGTGACAATGGATCCCACCAACAACCAACAATTTCTGAAATAAAATTCATAGTCTATGAGAAAAGTATTAAAAGATGGTTAGATTATGAGGGGAATTACTTGCATGTCATAATTCAAAAGGTAATACATAACTTGTACTTCACAAGAACACTTCAGCTCTACAACCAACAATCTTACAGTATTTCATTAAGGACTAGAAAATTGCAGGTATCTTGTGACTATAAACATTCAAAATAAACTAATTAATCTATTTATTAAACTTCAATTAAGGATATAATGAATACCAGGTTGTTTCAACAACACCTGGTCACTTGTACGTAGTAGTTCAGCGTACATGCCAACTGGAACCTCAGCCCCATCAATCACCCCTCACTTATTGTGTCAAGAAGCCATTGCCAGAAGATTGTTTGTATGGTATTTTTACATTGCAAAATTCTATAATCCAGGATTACTCTACTCTCAATGTTAGTATTTTATCTCTTTCACTACTTCCTTTCATCTTTATTGGTTAAACCATTATTTTTTTACTCTTTATTCATAACCTTTACAAATTGTACTCTTTAGCTGATATCATATCTCCTGTGTTGCCAAGCTTCTAATTTCAGGAGCCCTTTGTAAATAATTATCTATAAGTGTTTTCTAGAAACAATAGTTTGTACCAAAAATAGAATGAAAGGTTCCTGGATTTTTACGCATGTTCACTTAGGTTTAATTGATCTGTACTGTGTGCCATCAGTAAGATGGTGTACATTGCCCTTTCACATTTTTCACCTTTTGTATTCTGGGCCCAAGGACTGATAAGCAAGAATCATCAACATTCATTGGGGTTTTCCGTGTCACTGAGACTTATCACTAACCCTTACTCATGTATATTTCAATTATGAGGTTACATTTCTTGATAATTGTGTTGCATTATTTGCCTTGCCCTAACTACTAACGTATTACAAGTTCCAATCTTATTTTTTACACTAAGCAAATTATTGTCCTTTGTATTCTGGCAGCGTTAAGCTTGTGGATATAATGTTAAAGCATTGTATTTAATTGACCAGCCCATAATTTTCTGTAAGATGCTTCAGCAATGGTTTACCAGGAAACCTTTCCAAGCCTGAATGTCAGTCCTAAAATGGAACCTGCATCTGTTGTGTAGCAGCTGTTGCAGACATGTTTGCAACCTTATGCTCATCTTTGAGGCATGCCAAGACTGGTTGCTCAATTAGTGATAACTTTCTTACAAGAAGTCCTAAATGAGACAGAACAGAAGTGCTTTCACAGGTTCAACTGCTTTTTGCTTTAATTCAGAAACTTCAACTTCAGCTTCCAGGGTAGCAGTAGTATTTTCCTGTTCATTGGTGATAGTTATAGCATGCCGACTCATCAGCAAGTTTGTCAGCTGCCCAGCCAGTTGTTCTCATTGCTGCAAAAGATCATTATTCTTTCCTGTTGATGGTGCACCAGCTCTCTCATTTTTTAAATTGAAGTAGACATTTTGTTACTGCATCCATCATTACTCAAACATTTATGTCCAAGGTCAGGCTTAAAAGATATTCTGTTTCTGGGTTCTAGCCACCAAAATAACTGTCCTTCAAACAAGCTAAACCTGATCAGAATGCAGGCAGAGGTGAACACCCAGCCACTTCATAGTATACTGGAAGGAATGATGGGATCCTCTATCACCTTTGCGATCACCTACGGATGAAAGAGGTGCCAGCAACAGAAGATACTCTAACCAAACTTGTCATCTTAAGGTCATGTTCGCAACTGCAGTTAGAATAGTGATAAAGATTGTGATAGCTCAACTATCTAGGCTAAGGAAATCTGGAGTAGATGTTCCCATTCTAAGAAACATCCATGGCAACAGGTAGTGACTGCACAGTTTACTTAACATTTAGCAGTAGCAATATCTAAGCTAAGAACACCTGGAGTAGATGTTCCCATTCCAAGAAATCATCCATGGCAACATGCAGTGACTGCGCAGTTTCCTAAGCATTTAGCAGTACCAATATCTAGACATGAGCTCTAGATGCAAACATGCCAGTCACTCATCATATAAGTGATTCCAGTAGATGGGTTTTTACTTAACATATTTTGAAGGCAAGGGTATGATTTTGGGTTATCTCCGTCTAGGCTAGGAAATCCACTAGCATTCCCATAACCACACTTTGGAACTACTTTAGTCCCTTTTGACCAGTGTGCAGTTAAACAAGTTTACTGTACTTGGGAAAACTGGTTGTGAGTACTGAATCTGTGGCAAAATTGCAAAATTTCTCTCTTCTGTTCCAAGTCTACCCATGCTTAAAACTTCATATCAATTGGATTAAGTTAAACTCGCTGCCAATAATGTACCTTAGAAGGGACATAAAAATGAAATCGCCCTTATTCTTCTGACGCATCAGGGTCAAGTTTAAAAATCCAACATAGAGTTCACCCTCCACTGCAGTGTGGAAATCTCAAACTGGGCACTTGTCACCATTAAGAAATGTTCCCGTAAGTCACTCTCAACCAGATGGTTATCCATGTGTGGCCTTGGACAATATCTTGAAGGATCCTCAATTGTGGTAGGCTCCTATGAACCTTTTAGACAACACAGAAAGTAAAGGAGGTGGTCAACAGGTACTTGAGACTCAAGCTGGTGCATGTGCCAAGCTACTACAATTTGTCTTTTGTCTGTTACGACAAAAGTGTGCAGTTTCTGGGTAATTCAAAGACCATGAATATGGCCATACATGAGTTGATGGGTTACTATAAAAAAAGTTTTTTTTTTAAACATCTGGTAATTATAAAACTTAGGGTTCCTTAGTTTTGATAAAATCCTCATGTCAAGGAATACAAATTTTATATTCAATAAACAATCAGAAGATATAAAAAAAAGAGAGCTTAATACAACCTGTAACTAAGACAAGCACAAACTCTACTCTTGTGATGAGTAACAAAACAGGGATGTTTTATTAGTACCCAGAATTTAAGTCCACCAGCTCACCTTTAAGTTTGACCAACACTACTTTTTCTACTAGATGTGATACGAGTCTACAATCAGGATCTTCCCTTAACTTCTGTGGATCCTCATCTCCTGCTTCCCCAACACCAAAAAGGATCAAAAGGTTGAACCACTTCATTCGCTCAATTTCTAATCCATCACTGTCACGCATTAAGGGGTTCCACAAGAGCATCTGTAACCTGTTAAAAACAAGAATATAATTCATGAAATTAACAATGGCATAAAATGAAAAAGGAACTCATAAATTAATGTCCCAATACTCCTGATATTAATCCAGATGAACAATCTTCCATAAATGTTGAATATGAAATTTTTTTCAATCCCTGGGCAGTAATATAAGCTTAACCCTAAAGGGATGGGCAAAATACATATGCACACTCCCAGACCAGGCAAACTTTAAGACTGGCCATTTAAAAAAATTCAAAAATCAATGGAAAGAGGAAGATATGCAAATGCACAAGGTGTAACAAAAAAGAAAAAAATTCTAAAAAGTTTTCCCTGCCTTCCACGGGCAATTGAAAGTGACTATTTACAAGACTTGTAAATTTACCAAGTTATGTTTTTTATAATTACATATTTTATTTCATAAAATTATAATTACAACTCGCACAATATCATAACAGATAAGACCTAAAATCAGTAAAAAATTCTGAGTATATTTGTTGTAAAATATTTATGAAATTTACAAGATGTAGTAAATTTCTGGGAGGTATATGTTTTTCTAATATTTCTTCACAAAATTACAATTATAGCTCACTATCCTAAAAAATAAGAACTAAAACCAACAGCTATCCCTGGGTATACTTATGGGTAGATAAATAAAAAGACATCAAGGATAGAGATAGGGGCAATACATTCCCCATCAAGTCAAGAGGCATACCGAGAGCTCCCTGCCTCCCTCTTTCCTGAAATGAGCTACTCCGGTTGCCATTAGTTATTTATGGCTCACTGAAGTGCTCTGAACTTCTTTCCCACTAAATTCGTCCCAATCATATGACGCATAATATAATACTAGCCATGAGTTAGCCTATTTACCACCCACAACCTGTTACAATTACTCATATGATGGGGCCCGTCCATTAAGGGTTAATACTTGAACAGTACCAAAAACTTAATTATAGTGCAAGTTTGCACTAATGAAGCATATTTCTCAAATTATTCTTTGCACTAATACAGAAGTAGAAATGCTTGTTTTGCTTGTGTGTATGTTGGGGTTTAGTTATTATTATATTCAAGTAAGAGAACTTTGCTCCCTTTCACCTGGATGCTCACCATTGAAAACTTGCTCTGCTTTGCAGCAAGTATAATCTATGTTTGCTGTTGTGTGGTCATTAATTGGATAAATGTGCATATGACCAAAACTGGCATTTTAACGAAAACTTCTATGGAAACCTGGAAAACTCAGCTGTGGGAACCCAAAATCTGATACATTCTAGTTCTGATAGGAATTGATAATACAAAACATTTCCAAGTGATTGTGGAGCGAGATATATTCTAAGGAACTCAAAAACACTGAAAGGAATCAAAGTGTGAATCAGCCTAACAGTGAAGTTGTTTACAGAATTCAAATTAATGTAGAGAAAAATACTTTTTTTTCTCAAATAATCTTTGCTGGACAATCTCAAGCGAACTTCTTTGAAGATTTATCTTCAAAGAATTGGATGAGTTTCCATTCTGAGGATTAAAATGTGATATATTGGGCCAAGGTTCTTTTGACAGTTGTGGGAAAAATTATAGGACTGACTGATACCCATATTAGTTTAAGGGTCTATTGGATTAAGTTAGGCTAAGTTAGGTATAGGAGGATAGGTTTGATGAGCAGTAGAGATAAGATTAAGTAAGTTTCATACTGTAATATTAAGTTTTGTAATGTATATTGAGGAAATAAATTAGTTTAAGGAGAGCACAGAGTTTTATTTAAGAAACCTTCCAATTTATTCCCAATAATATCCTGTTTGACTTCTGTAACTTTAAAAAAGTCCCCACATCATAATCATGCACATGCCCTTGCCTCTCACTTTAGGAAGTAAAGGTACACAATCCTTTACCCAAAATCCTAAAAACCGAAAAGATTTTGTGGAGAGTACAGCATCAATTCATAAGGTTAGTGGGTGGCGTGCTAATGGCTGATATGAGTCATATGGGTATGTTCTGCTACTCAAATTATTTTTCTTATTATGAAATCCCAATTAACCTTAGAAAACCCCAAAATTTAAAAAAATCACAAGTTCATAAAATAATTTTACATCTGCCTTGGAGCCCTACATAATCTCTCTCCCTCTCAGGAAAAGATGCTGCTACTTTAAGTCTCTTTAACACAAACGATACTGCTAATTTGAGTCTTTAACCAACAGGTATCACCACATAAGCACACACAGTGTGTGTGTTTCTAATGTTTTTAAAAATGTGTAGTACAGGTAATATATCTTTGGAAGACAAAAAAAACTAAAAAAAATTTATCATCAGTCATGTGGACAGAAATGGATTAACATTCCTCGAGAGATTTAAAATGACTTTTGTTCTGAAGGTATGTCAATGCAACATTAGTAAATATCTTCAGAAGAAAAATAAAAAAATTTTTGTTGCCGAAGAATCTCTGAGCCAACAATTTTACACGCAAAGTAGTGAGAAGGAATTTATTCAATGTATTCTTCATGTAATCAGCTAAAACCTGATTGGCTGGCTGGTTGCCATGAACATCTGTTAGCCAATACTTCTATTTTATTTACTACAGACATTCTGATCATGAATTGTGTGTATGGCACTAAGTTTGAACGTTGCCATGATCGTGGTAATTCGACTGTTGATGGCAAAATTATCAAATAATTTGCTTTATATAATTATTTCTTAGTGGATACAAAAATTTAGCAATAATCTCAACTTTAACATGCGTAATGGTATGAAAAATCCCACACAGTCTTGTCATAGTGAAGCGTTATCACTTGTGAATCCTACTCCTAGACCATCCTCAAATGTACAACCGCAAACTGATGATGGCATTAGTAACAATAAAGAACATCCCTCTCCAAGACCAATATGACGAAATGTATTTTATAGTCTTGCTTAATGAAAAACTCACAAAAGGCAATTTCTAAATTGTTCATACTTAACATAAATGGTCAAACCAAGATGACCTGGCAAATAGCAGAATGTCAGCAGAAGTAGTTGGAGTTTCCTTACCAAAATGGATCCCTAACTAAATACACTGTGTTGATCATCAGTGTTATCAGCTCCAATGAAAGATATGTATTTGTGAGACAATGTCTGATACTTTCAAGTGAACTAAAAACAACCATATGAAAACTCATATAATTAGAATAATGTATCTCATACAAAATATGAAAAGACAACAAAAAAATTAGAAGACTGTACCTTTACAAAATATGAAAAGACAACACAAATGACATCAAAATAGTGCAATACACAATACCTTATATAAGGGGCAAACATTTTAGGTAGATTTAGAGACACGTAAGCATCTCTGTATGTGGGTCCATCTTTATTTCTCCACTCTTCAAATCTTGCCATGATTCTCTTCAACTGAGAAAAGTCCTCTTCAACATCTTCAAAAATCTTACGAGCTTCTGCAGCTATATGTTCTGTGATCAGAGGAAAGTTAGACAGTTAATAATTACAGAAAAAGGTATGAGAATAAAATCTTAAAACAAATACTGTACCACAATCATGACAACCATCCATAGAAATAAATTTCTTGAGTTGCAGTTGACCTGCTTTTTGTCAATATTTCATTACAGTTAATGGATAACTACCAGATAAAAGTCTTCCTTTTATAATCAAGCACCATGATAACAAAATGGTATCTAACCGTCTGTTTTTTAGGGTGACAACTTTCATCATGGAAAATTATTGGCTTTGAAGAAAAAGATATAACAATATGTTTAATTAAAATTGTAGGAATGAAAATACAAAATAAACATTCTCCAGTGTAAGAAATTTCTGTTGAAGAGGAGTTTAAGATCTAATGTTTCTCTCCTAAAAGGATTTTATTCCACATTCTTTGGCTAATAATGCCAATGCTCTGACAACTTGAAGAATACGCTGTAATTGTTACTTATTGGAATTTAGCAGCTCAATATTTATGTTGTGAGAGACAAACATGACATGTACAGTGGATAAAGGAATACTACAATAAAAAAGGGAGAGAATATACTAACCAAGAAACATTGGGACTAATGACAAGTTAAATAAGGGGTGTAATTTTACCTAGTAAAAATTAAAAGATAAAGTAAATGTACATAAACAAAAAGTTACAAAATCAACAAAATGTTTTAAAGAAATCTAGCTACATGAAGTAAAATTGTCTAACTGAGAACATTCTGTTCTGTTTTGATTGTTATGTATTTCATATTTGTACTATTTTTGTTATATGATCAGCAATTTCATTCAACAGTACCACCATAATTTACTTTGGGTCACAGAGCCTACCACTATTTTTTACTTAAATGTAAGTTGGGAATGTAAAGTACAAAATGAAAAATGCACACATATACTAGATATAATTAGACTGGTAGCAACTTGTAAGACCACTGTAACCATTTGCAATTTCTCCAAGCCTTTTCACTTTCATTCAATTTTATATTCAGAATGATACGTACTGATCTCCAAATCTAAAATCATTCCTTGAGGCTAAACTTAACATATATGGTCTTGTAATGCCCTGGGACAAAGTCACAATCTGAAAGTTTGTGAGAGGTAGAATCTTGCTGACAAAAACTGTATTATCCACCTACCAAGCTCAGTCTGTATGACCTGAATCTCGGAATGGGACTCTTCGTCATCAGTTGACATTCCATTGTGATGACTGACATCACCTCTCTTTTCTCTTTCTCTTCGTCTTCGAGTACGCCGGCCCTCTCGTTCGGCCGCTCTACGTATCCGGTATTCATCCCCTTTTGCAGCTTTACCTAACGTAGATTGAGAAAATATTGGGCATACTTTATTATTGAAGATGAGTGGGAAAATCACAAGGTTATTGCTGAAATTATTCATGA
Source organism: Macrobrachium nipponense (assembly GCF_015104395.2). Classification (NCBI taxonomy): domain Eukaryota; kingdom Metazoa; phylum Arthropoda; class Malacostraca; order Decapoda; family Palaemonidae; genus Macrobrachium; species Macrobrachium nipponense. The sequence goes on from NC_087206.1 coordinate 82,116,553, forward strand.
GCAAATATAAAAGTAAGACTTTGAAAGGGCAAATATTCTGTTTGTAAATTACACCAGAAAAATATAAGCAAATTTTGTAAGGCATTAAATAAAACAAAGACACTCAATTTGCATTCTTAAAATAAAAATTTAAAAAATTGGAGCTGACAGCTTATAGCACCTACAACTACAACTACTCAGATGAAATGTACAACATATACCAATGCTGAGCAAAACAAATGTACTGTACAATAATTACTATAGTTTAACATCAATTAACACTGAAATTCCAATGATATTCCAAGTTCATCACTTGAGATGCCAAAGACAATGATAAATATATTTACAATGGATAGCATAATCATCTTTCCCAAATATAAGAACTGTTTAAAGAAAATTTTCACTAAACCCACTTTAAATAACAATCATAAAAATTTTGGTATAATTTTCCTTAAATTTTTACAGGCATAATAGCAAATACCAATAGTACCTACATCATTAGAAATGAAAATCACTGGACTTTAAAAAAAATATTAAAAAATCATTAATGTCAAATTTTTTACCCTTTATTTCTGGAAAATAATTTCTGTTCTTGGCTAACTTCAATATATCATTTTGTTTTCCTTTAGTCAGTGACAGCTGAAGCATGCCTTGCATGAGAAACTCCATCCATGAAAATGTTGGTTTCTATTCTCACAGAGATAAATATATACTTTTCTTCTTTGCTGTCAGTCTTGTCATATTAGGAAGAAATCTAATATCCAGACCTAGGCTCCAAATGAGAAAAATGTTTAGTCAATTTACCACAAAAATTTCAGTCCAATTTTTCTCCTCCTCTACATCAAAGGATCTACAACAAATTCTGCTTTATAAAAGGCCTTTATGCTTAACTCTAGTTATTAACTTACCCTCCTTTATAGCTCTGGCTCTGTTATTTTATCGCATAAAAACTTATCAACTGTCTGAAAACTTGTTTCAAGGGCAATGCATGCTTCCCTGATCATCAGTATCATGACCATCCACATCAGCGTTTTCCCATTAGGGATTAGGAGTAAAATGAGTTCTACTACTTGTCATGTGCTTTCTGTCTGAGTTCCCATCTGGTCTAGGTCTTCATCTGTCCTTTTCCAATGATTTTCTACTTCTCACTCCTCACTGGTCTCTATCCTCCTACTTCCATATCCATTACTACACAGTCAACCCCTGGAATGCACAGGGGAGGTGTACCACAACCGCCCCTTAAAACCCCTCTAAAAATGCTTAGAACTGCCTATTCTGATGATAATAAAAAAAAATTAAAAAAACTTATAATTGAGCACTGTAAGCTTTATCACAGAACTGAGCATTTTAATAGTTTTATCACAGAAACTGCCTTTAGTCATGAAAATTATATGAAAATACAGTAATTAGCGAATATTTCTCAGTGAAAAATACCGCAAATAAGCTAATTTTGCACGAATAATATTCATATATGTTCCACAGAGAAAGCAACGAATAGGCAAGTTCGCAAATCTGGAACGGCGAATAGGCAAGGGTCAATTGTACTGATTAACTGTTCCTCCTCCCCTCTCTTCATATGTTCAAATCATCTCAACTTTGAGAACTCATTTTATCTTCTAGCTACTGTACTCCACACCTTCTCAACTTACTAAGAAATATGTCCTTCCTATCACGTTCCTGTCATGAATATTAGCATTCTGTAATCACACCTTAAAAAAATGTATTGCATTTTCCTTGTCAGTGCAAATGCGTATGCTGTAGTATAGAATAGTAGACCCTTACGTATGCATCGTAAATATTTGGAGTCTACTAATTGGAAACTTATATTTACCAGTGGTCCAACATTCTCTTCCTACTTTGTCCATGTTCTTACCAGTGGTCTAATAATCTCTTTCTACTTTGTCCAAGTTGTTGTTACTGCTTACTGTCATACCTAACCCACACTTTGGTTTTCTGAAGAACGGCAAAATGCCTGACCTGGACTGCATTCCAGTAAGTTTCATTGAGAATTAATCTTCGCCATTAATAGAAATGGTAAGGAAGCTCAACTGCGTCTGGTGGCCACAGAGTGTACCACACACTACATGCAGTATTCTTCACCTTTCTCTCATATATATCCCTCAGGCATTCAACTTCCTCTAAGTATTGAACTTACACGTTAAGTTGTACATGTTGGCAATCACTTCATGGACGTCATGTTATGAAAAAAATGTACAAAATGGTGTAATGCGCTACTGGTATGTAGCTCAAAACTTGCCCTCTTCCTTTCAGCTTGAATGATAAAATCATGGTGTTATTTTTTAGATAAATAGCCTCCCCCTCCAAGGCATACATTATGCTCATTAGGTAACAACAGCTGGTACCACACTATTCAATTCTGACATCATTTACTATACCTAGTATATATATATGAGAATAAAATAAGGTTTGTAACTTTTTTGAAGAACAAAGCGTCACAATCTTTTTATCCATTGCTTTTGTTTTCTTAGTAGATTAATTTTACCAGTAATAGTTACTAAGTTGCTTCCTAATGCTCTTAAAAAAAAAACCAGATGATGCAGAAGAATGATATCCTTTTAATCTAAAGTCCTTTTGATCAAAAGAGAGTAAACAGTTTTTCATCACTCTCCAGCAAAAAACAGACTATCAAACAACTAACTGGATAAAAACTAATGAACGTATTAACATAATTCAAAGGACAATCATAGTTTTTGTGGAATAATTTTTCATCTTTAGTTACAATAAATGTCACAATAAAATTTGAATTCTTTGGTAACACAACTAAAGAACTATGAGGCTAATAATCAACCAGGCAGGTTAATTTACATAATGTATTGGGACTGGAAAGTCGATTATTATTGATAATTAATAATGAAGCCACCCTTGTTAAAAGGCTTTTACTACAAACAAAATTATGCTTGCACATCTCAACGTAAATGGATTTGATTTTGTCAATATTAATTGGTAAAAAAAATTTAGAGAAAGCCACAATAATGGGCTATTAAGTGTCAAAAAGTTATTCAAATGTAACTCTCACAATAATTTGGCTGTTAGGGGACAAAAGGTTATTCAAATATTATACAAGTATCATTCTTTTCAAGATCCATAAAAAACGCAGATTTTTCACTAAATGTACTCCCAAGACTTAAAAATTATCTTAAACAATTATTACCCCACAAACCTGCAAATGGTGAAAATTCATCATTTTGGTCCCTAACATCCAAACGGCGTCGCTGCACCAATTTCTGCGCTCGCTGACGATATAGAATGTACACTTGCTCTTGCAAGGCCTGAATCAGTGGTACCTACCGAGAGAAAAAACGCTGTTATTAGTTGTCCTATTTAGACGAAACTAAATTACCTATGACGTAGCAGTCTGCAAAGAAAATATCATGAACCAATAGCGCTACAAATTTCTGAAAATTAAACACCCTCAGATGTTTCAAGTTCAGAATACACAGAACTGCACATTAAAATAATACACCTAACTGCACATTAAAATATCAATCTGAAAGCAACTAAACATAATGGAAAGGCTATGTATTTCAAGATACAGATAATCATTAAAAATATCATAATAAACTAAAAATAAAACCAGTATCACTAAAACTTATTTCAATCGGGAAGGAACTGTTTCTACTACTGATACCATTTTCTAAAGGCTTCCTTATTTAACAAACCTTTATTATTTGTTTGCCACCACTTACATATTCAAAATATAACCACCTTTCTAAATGTCTTGAGAAAACACTGAAAATAATAAGCAATCATAATTTTCGTTTCCTTCTATGGCCACATACTCTCAAAAGAACACTGTCCCAAATTATGTCATCTAGTTAAAAATGTTACCATAACCACAGACTTCTTTGCGGTATTCCAAGTAACTCATCTGTAAATGTAAATAAAATATTCTGGAGACAGAAAATGTATTAATAATAACTGGCTTTGAAAACATGTTTTCACTAGTTTAACAGCAATTGGTAGCAGTTGGTACCTAACATCCTTTGCAGAATGATACCATTGTTTAACTATGCTCTAATCAATTATCCTAGCTGAGTCCATGGGCATTTTACAAACTAATTTTATCAGAGAAAGAGAGAGAACCTATAAACAAATAAAAATACCATACATATCCGGCATTTCTCATTTTAGAAAAATATATCAAGTAGTACTGGAAACCGGTATCAATTATATTTTGCTAAACTTTCAATTTCAATTTATTATCAAAATTATACAAGGAGTGGCATTTTGCTAAATACAGTACTATAATCTTCATCGGCTATACATGAATCATTTAGGTCATACCCTAGAGTTTAGATTTCTAATTCAGTGATCTACTTGTGCTTAACTACAGCATACTAAGCATATAAAAAATGTATTTCCTACGTAGCTTCAGACTTCAGTTCAAAGTGGATGATTATACATAACATGTTTGGTATGGTAGACTGAATGTAGAAAATTGTCTCTTGATGATTCTCTTGAAACTTTTTCTCTGACTATACCATCCTATCATGATAAATAAATGAAAAAAATTATGAATCCTGTCTTGGCTAACTATCATTTGAGAAATTCAAGTATTTACTCAACTCTGCTTAAACATCCTTCAGCACATCAGATGAGGTTTGCAGAGAAAAATAATGCCTTTAGGAACAGCATGTGCCATTGGGCCTGTCTTGCTTGAGTTAGATCTTCATACATTAGTTTTATCAAGTGTTTCAATAATCATGTGTCAAACATCGTAAGTATTCAACTCATTTTTTTTCTTGGCCCTTTCATAAACCTTTCCAAAATTACAGATCTAGATCCTTTTTAGATATCTGATCCACTTCCATGTCTCTCTTTATAACTAAGACTTTGGCTGTTTCTCTTGAAGTACATTCATTATGCTGCATGAATGTATTAAACAATGTTTTAACCAAAATTAATCTGTCTCTAGTTACATTAAACTAAATTCTATTTCATACTCTACTCCTGATGCCTTCTGAGGATTTAATTTTATTTCTGACTGTTTAGTCTGATTACCCAGCGCTGGAACTACTAAGTTATTCAGTATTGTGAAGAAAATTACTTAAAAAGTGGAACTTGCATTTGTAATTGAAGTCACCCCACAATGAAAGTTAATCAGACGGCCATTCTGCTCATTTTCAACTTCCTTTACTTGCTGCATGATTCTTTTCAGATGAACCTTCCCTGACATGCATGGTCACAGTTATTTCAGTGTTGCCATTTAGATGGTCAACTATTCTTCTGGCATTCCACTCTTCCAGCTTTCTACTACTTAATCCATAAGTACTATTCCACTAAACTACCAGCAATTCATGTGATGTTCCAAATTTCTACTGCTGGCTCCACTGGCTCTTCTATTAGCATTTCATTTCTTATTTATGGCTATTCCAATGCTCTACTCTGTCCTTTTGTGCTCTTGTCATGAGTTCCACTTTGCAACTTACTACTGTACTGGTGTTCTATCAATTTTTTAATTTTTCTGTTCATGTCCTACCCCTATTAATGTTCAATTACTTAAGTGAGTTCCACAAAATGAGTTCCACCAGTCTCTCTTACTGATTACCCTAATGTAGTAATTATACTGACATACTCAAGTTTTTAAGGCTATTCTTACATGATCTACCATTCTGACTGTTCTATTGAAGTGTAGTAATGCTATAAAAAGAATTATCATAATGCATGAAACACAAATTTACTTTGAAAAATCACATACATCATTCAGACTTAAGTAGGTATGTTATAGTGTCTCTGGCAAGAAACGATACACTTTACCGGAAAAAAATAAAAAAGGAAAAATTTTCTAGTATCACCACCAAAACTGACATTATGAACACTGGAAAGCATGATGAAATTAGTTATTAGAAATTGATAAACCTTTTGATGGATACCAAATGACGTCAACTCTCATATTCTACAGCTGTCAGAAGGTTGCTTTAAAAGGTTCATAGAAACATCCCCTCAGCCTGACTACATTACTAACTTTTCTCTTTAGTATAAATGGAAGTATGTATAGTTCCTCTAATACTTACTGGCTTTCTACAGACTAATTTTTTCACAGCAAATAGTAGAAGCAGTGCATACTAATTTCCATAACTCATGCTGACCAAAAAAAACATGTGCAGACATCATTTCAAAATCGAGATTGCCTCAAATCCTTTGAGACAGCTTGCTGAGTCTTGGAATATGACTTGCTGGTCAGTTAAACTACTTTAAGATAACAATGTTAACAATGCCTTATCATGATTAACAAGTGGAGATTTGATAAGTGTCTACTGCATCTTTCCATTATTGTGACATTAACATTACTTACCAAACCCAGTAATGACTGAGGAAATAATTATCATTTTCTAACATAGACTACTGTAATATTGCTCTTTAACGATTGCTTGCAAAACTTTTTATTATCTTTAGTGAGGATAAAATAAGACCTTGTTCTTGTGTGTAAATCTTGGTATTCTGTTAAAAATGCACCTAAAAATTAGTAAGCTTTTTGAGGAATGTGACTACGTCAAAATTTGTATAATGACAGATTATTGCTTTATATATCCAGTTCCTTGTTAATCTGACAAATTAGCCATTCTGCTTTGTTGTGGTTATGCTCGCTACACTGATTAGGTAAGCTAATAATCCAGTGTTATTCCTTGACCTGACCATCAATCACATCCACAATTAATAGCCTCCACTGAACAGCACAGCAAACCAGAATGGCTAAGTTATCAGAAGATCAACGAAGAACTTGACTAGTTTGATTCCCTCTGACAATAAGGACAACAGTCCTCATAAGGCTTAAAGATCTAAGTGTATTTTTAACAAAACACCAAGACTATCACAAAAAATGGGCCTCATTTTATCACCATCTTCAAAGAATGTGATAATTCATCATGTTCTTCATTCTCTTCATTGACAGTTTTATATATTCTAAACATGATAAAAATCAAAAGTTTATACATCATGCAAGAGAAATTGTTTACTTCCATTACAAAATAGTAATTACATCATCTCAATACTTCCATTACAAATTCACAATTTTTGAAAGTAAATTGTATTTTTCCTAAATATACAAACCTGAGGTCCTTTACATAAGGAATTACTATTCAGCGCCAGCTGGACCGGTCATAAGATTTACTAACAAAGTAGTTCGGCAGTAACTGCTTGTCCGATGGTCGGGAGTCCCACCCGAATGGAGGTAAACATATCACTTTGCTTTAGGCCCAGGAACAGAGTGAGGGATGGCATGAGGTGGGACTGTATGTAAAGGACCTCAGGTTTGTATAGTTAGGAAAAATAGAATTTACTTTCAAAAAATGTGATTTGTTCCAACACGTTATACAAACCATCGGTCCTTTACATAAGGAAGACTCTCTTATTGGTGGGAGGAATCTGAGTCTTGTGAACAGACTGGTGTTTGCCCAACCTGGGTTCCCTCCCTGGTTGTAAGAGCAAAGGGGGGGAACCTAGCCTCTGTCCAAATGATCCGAGTGTGCACTGCAAGATCAGTGGTCAGACCTCTGGACCAATTCATCAGAGGGAGGCAAGCGTAACTCTTATGAATAGCAAGCAAGAACTAAAGTCCTAAGTAAGAAGCCAAATATAAAGCAAGAACTAAAGTCCTAAGTAAGAAGCCAAATATAAAGTACAGTGGTACCTCCACATACGAAATTAATCCGTTCCAAGGCGGCCTTCGTAACATAAGCTTTTTGTATCTTGAACCGCATTTTACATGTAAAATGCCTAATCCGTTCCAAGCCCTACAAAAACACCCCAGTAAATTTGATAAAGCTAAATTGACCAATAAACAATGAAACACTACAACAATTTGGACCATTCAATACCTAACTTAATATGTACGTACTACTAATATGTACCTGTAAATAAAGTGTATTAGTATACATGGTATACAAGAAATAATGTACGTACATACGTACGTATGTAGTAAAATGTGGAACCTTGCCTTTCGAGTGAGGCTATCTCCGAAAGTAGCGACAGAGGAGGACAAACGGCAGAAAATTTGTTACGTAGTATGTACACTTAACTTAACGAAACACATTAAAAATGTCAGGAAACATAAACTAAACTTTACGAAACACATTAACAAAACTGTAACACTTAACTTTACAAAAAACTTAAAATTAAATATTTTTTTCTTTTTTTCATTTTTACATTTTTTTTTACTATTTTATACTTTTTTTTTTTTTTGTATACAAAATTTCAATTTCTTCACCACTTTCAACTTTCTGTTTTTTCGAAATATCAATTGGATCTTCCTTTTTGCTTGCTCCTACTAAAGGCCTTTAAAAAATAACTATCCAAGGAAGATTGCCTCTGCCTACTTTTCACAATGTTCCTGAAACGACTCAGGCAAACGTCATCAAACTGCGCAAGCATACGACCTGTGTAAGCCTTTTCGGGGTGTCTCTTTTCTACAAATGATTGCATCTTATGAAAAGCAGCTAGAGCATCCTTAATTTCTGCCGTTGTCATAGGGTCGTCGTCCTCCTCCTCGCCGCTGCTAGAGAACTCTTCTTGAACGACGTTATGTTGCATGGCCTCCAACTCCTTCAGGTCATCCGTCGTAAGCTCCTCTTGGTGCTCCTCGAGAAGGTCATTGATGTCGTCCTCGTCGACAACCAGCCCCATGGACTTGCCAAGACAATCTCGTCAAGATCTAGTTGCGAAACAGTTTCAGGATAGTCAACAGTTCCTGAATCTGCATCACCAGCTTTGCCCACGTCAATTCCCTCGAAGTCTCAGGCGGATACGGCATCAGGCCAGAGTTTCCTTCACAAAGAATTCAAGGTTTGCCTCGAAACCTCCTGCCAAGCTTGCTCGATGAGTCGGATACATTATCACTACATCGAAATGCTCCTTCCGAAATTCACGCAAGGTGAGGTTTGTGGTATCGGTGATGTTGAAACATCTCTTGAAAAGAAGTTTCGTATACAGCTTCTTGAAGTTCGATATCACTTACTGGTCCATGGGCTGGAGGAGACGGGTGGGGAAAGGGGTGGAGTTAGGTGGAAGATAAAGAACCTTGATAAAAGAATACTCCGCTAGGATATCTTCTCCGAGGCCAGGAGGGTGAGCAGGGTCATTGTCCAACAACAGCAGACATTTCAGAGGGAGGTGCTTCTCTTCCAAGAATTTCTCCACTGTTGAGCTGAAACACAGATTTACCCAGTCGGTGAACAAAGTCTCGTTACCCAGGCTTTTGCATTAGCCCTCCACATCACTGGAAGCTTCTCCTTTAGGACTTTGTGGGCCTTGAAGGCTCGAGGAGTCTCCGAATGATAGACAAGTAGGGGCTTCACCTTGCAATCCCCACTGGCGTTCGAACAAAGTGCGAGCGTAAGCCTGTCTTTCATAGGCTTATGCTTGGGATGCTTCTTCTTCTCTTCCTCCGTGATGTACGTCCAACGAGGCACTTTTTTCCAAAAAAGGCCAGTCTCATCACAGTTGAAGACTTGCTGAGAACTGTAGCCTTCGTTGATTGTTATCTCATCAAACGTCTTAAATAAGGCTTTGGCCACTTTCGTGTCCGAGCTGGCCGCCTCCCCATGCCGCACCACCGAATGGATGCAAGTCCGTTTACAGAACTTTTCAAACCACCCATGAGAAGCCTTGAAGTCTGGGGTTGGCGTCGATGCCCCTTCTCCTCTGTTGTCTTCGGCCTGGGCAATCAAATCGCTGAAAATAGCGCTGGCCTTGTGGCAGATTACTGTCTCGGTTATCGTATCGCCAGCGATTTCTTTGTCTTTTATCTAGATAAGAAGCAGCCTTTCCATCTCGTCGTGCACGTGGCTCCTCTTGCTAGACAAAATAGTCACACCCTTGGAAGGTGTAGCTGCTTTGATGGCTTCCTTCTGCTTAAGGATGGTGCCTATTGTCAACGGATTTCAGCCATATTCCTTGGCGATCACACTCGATCGCATGCCAGCTTCATACTTTTTAATTATCTCCATTTTTGTCTCCAAAGAAAGCATCCTCTTCTTTCCGTGAACTTCAACTTTCTTGGGACCCATGACTACGTATATACTACTGTACATAATTAAGTTATGTAGTATACGTATGTAGTAAAGTTCTCACACAACACGTTAAAGTAGTATTACAACGAAATCACTAACGAATTTACATTAATAAACGAAATTGTATAGAATGGACGAATTTTGTGTGCTTACGATAACGATGCTGCTGCCGAGTGGCCGAAAAAGCACGCTGCTACGTAGATGCATGATGGGATCATGGGAGAGATGCTGACCAATAGGAGAGCAGGATCTTATGGCAGTGGCTAGAATCAGGAACCAATGGGAGAGCGAGAGGATGGTGGCAAGTCTACTCAGCTGGCGGCGCGCGTTTTAAAATTGGTCCAGGCGAATCTCAGGACTTTACAGCAACAACCTTTCGTATCCTGAACTATTTTCATATGTAGAGCCAAAAATATCTTCGTATTTGCTTTCGTAACTCGAATTTTTTGTAAGTTGAGCCTTTCGTATGTCGAGGTACCACTGTATTGGGTTTGTTTCTTACTGGTGTCCGCTTCCCCCCTTGCTAGGGAAGGGATGGATAAACGCTTCTATCCCTAATGAAAGGGATAGAATGGAGCTTGGTTACGTAGCTTACCTGCATCGTCGTCCTGTATAGTGTTGTGATGACCGCTACCCTCTGCCCACAGGGAGAGGGAAGAAAAGAGGAGGAAGAGGAGCCAGTCACACTCTCATTCACTCTCCATTCATGCGATATCACAAGGAACGAGATGCTACCTTGTCCTGTGGGGGAGCTGGGTAAGCTACACAACTTGTTGAGCAGCCACCACAGGTCCCAAGGAAAAAGTGTCCAAGGACCTATGGGCAATATCCCGAAGGTAGGAGGTGAAGGTGGTCTGGTTGGACCATACCCCTGCCTTCAGCACCTGTGCGACGGACAAGTTCTTGCGGAATGCAAGGGTTGGACCAGTGCCTCTAACTTCGTGGGCTCTCAGACGAAAGGTACTGGTGTCGGCACTCTTGTCTGAGTTGTACGCTTTCCTGATTACCGAACGAAGCCAGACAAAAACAGTGCTCTTGGACACTTCTTTCTTGGTCACCCCGGTGCTAACGAAGAGGCGTCGATACTCAGGCCTGAGGTGTCGAGTTTTCTTCAGATAGCGCCGTAGCACCCTCACAGAACAAAACAGCATCTCTTCCACATCATTACCGGTGAAGTCCTCTAGGGAGGGGATCGTGAAGGACTCGAACCTGGCGTCAGGGACCAAAGGGTTCTAGTCTTCGCTACAAAATCCGGGACGAAATCGAGCGTAACCAATCCCCATCCCCTCGAGTGCTTAACATCGAAGGAAAGACCATGAAGTTCTACTCTCTTCGCCAATGCAAGGGCCAGCAGAAAGACAGTCTTGAGGGTCAGAGCCCTGTATGACGATTCCCGGAGGGGCTCATAAGGTCTACAAGTCAAACTCTTTAAGACAAGAGTCACATCCAACCCCAGGGGCCTGAGTTCCCTTGGTGGACAAGACCTCTCAAAGCTCCTCATTAGGAGAGATATTTCCATGGAGGAGGAAATATCAGCTCCTCGCAGTTTAAGGACTAGGGCCAGGGCAGCTCTGTATCCTTTGACTGCGGAGAGGAGCTTCTCTCGGTGAAGAAAGATGAGGAAGTACGCTACCTGCTGAAGAATGGCTCTGAGTGGAGAGAGACTCTGCCTACGACACCAACCACAGAAGACGGACCACTTTCCCAGGTATAATGCTGCAGAGGACTGTCTGAGGTATCCAGGCATCTCCGATGCTGCTCGGCAAGAAAAGCCTCTCGCTCACAAGAGATGGTGGATAACCGCCAGCCGTGAAGACACAGGGAATGAACTGCCTGGTGGTACCATTCTACATGCGGTTGACACAGCAGGTTGTGCCATGGGGGAATCTCACGCGGTGCCTCCAAGAGAAGAGCCAGCAGGTCTGGACACTGCCATTTGGGTGCCACCAGAATCATTCGAAGATTGCTGGTGACCAGCATCCTGCTGATCATCTTGCGAATCAGGCAGAATGGGGCAAAGGCATAGACTACGAGGTTGTCCCATGGGTGTTGGAACGCGTCCTCTCCAGCTGCCCATGGGTCTGGCACAACTGAGAAGAAAACCTAAAGTTTTCTGTTGTGCCGGGTGGCAAACAGATCCACTACTGGACGCCCCCACAGGTCGAAGGACCTTTCCGCCACGTCTGGGTGAAGAGACCATTCGATCCCAATCACCTGATTCTGGCGGCTGAGCTTGTCTGCCACTAAATTCCTCTTGCCTGGAATGCATCTGGCTGACAGCTCTACAGAGTGAGCTACGGTCCACTCGTGCACCTGCATCGTCAACTGGTGCAACGGGAGGGACACTAGGCCCCCGTTTGTTGACGTATGCCACTACCATGGTGTTGTCGCTCATCAATACCACTGAGTATCCCATCAGTCATTCCCGGAACTCTTGGAGTGCGAGAAACGCAGCCTTGAGTTCCAGGACATTGATGTGAAGGTGCCTGTCGTGATGGTTCCACACTCCTGCAACCAGCAACTCTCCCAGGTGTGCGCCCCAACCCTCGGTTGATGCGTCTGAGAACAGAAGCTTCACCAGAGGGGGTGCGCGCAGGGGCACTCCTATTAAAAGGTTCCTGTCGTCTAGCCACCAGGCTAGGTCCTCCCTTATTTCCTCCGTTAGAGGAACCAGGAAGGACATCCGCTACCCAGGTCTTGGCTCCATAGTGCTGCCAAGTTGCCCAATGGCTCGCCAGGCAACCCGCCCCCACTTTCGGCAGCAGTTGAGGGGGAATGTCGTCCCTAGCGTCTCCCTCTCGTCCCCTTCCGCTTAGCCCCTTTCCCGCGAGAGGAGGCGGCTTGAGAGGAGGGCTGACGCTCACGTCTCAAAGCAAAAGAGGAAGGCTGGGTCTTACCTTGCACTACCCTCAACGGTGCTGATGTCTTGGGAGCGGAGGAAGCGCTAGCCAAGCTCCAAGGCTTGGCTGCAGTTGAACGAGACTGCCCAGAAGTCTTCGTAACTGCCTGGTGTACTAAGCGGTCACTGTCTTAAGCGCTCCGCTTTTCTACCGCAGCGTCCACCATCTCTCTGGGGAAGAGAGAGGAGGAACCCAGCAACGGTCTGTTGCATAGACCCAACGTCACATATCGACCGGCCGCTCTGCTTACACAAGTCAGGACAGAGACCCGTCTCCACAGAGCCAGGTTGGCCCACAGGTTGGGCGTCTGGTGGGCAAGGTAGGAGATGGCCCTACCTCCAGACTGGCAGAATCTCCCGAACACAGTCTTCCTCGGGGACGATAGGTCCCGAGGAGGCTGCGACTCTGGATACCGTGAGGGACCACAGATCCAGCCAGGAGACAGCCTGGAAAGCTGCCATGGCAGTGGATTCCAGGGCCGATGCCTCTTGCTGTGAGAACCAAAGGTTCTCAGACAGGTGGTGATGAAGAGGCCTTCCTGGAGTTAGACGAGCTATCTCTGGATCAACCTGCTTGGTCGGCAACGGGTCTACCAAAGGCACGTAGAAGCGCCGCTGATGAGGCAGAGGAGGGGGAAGCAGCTTGTCCGACCTGCTGGACCTGAGTGAGTCTTCCTGCCCGGAGACAAGGGCATTCATTTTTAGGCCCCCAGAATGACTCCAACCTCAATGGAGGGTCAGAGGGAGCAACCACCGATCCTTCCCTGAGGTCGTTGTGCTGACGAATCAGTGCAATGACCTCCGCATCTCGGGGGTGACCGCATCCAGAGGTGATGGACCGTCAGATCCATACAGGCTGATCACCTCCCGACACACTCTTCCTTTAAGAGGAAGAACCTCGCCAGACCCCTCGTGGTCTCCTCCAACCACTTGAGCGTACGATCTGCTTGGTGCTAGGACCGAGCCAGCCCGTAGGCTCTCATGGCCGGACATAAGGAGCGCACTCCTCACAGTCACTCTTGTTCGCCTCACTCCTCCCGGTGTAGCCTGAGGAGGTTGAAGGGACAGGTGAGGAAGACCTGACGCTCCTACCCTGCCTACCAGCAAAACTGGCAGGTTGGGAGAACTGCAGGTACTCACCAACCCGGGGTGCCGATCGAGCTGCAGGTCTGGACCAGCGGTCTCCATGCAGAGAAGTGCTGGACCGAGGACGGTAGTGTCGGTCTCGTGTGTCAGAGGAGCTGCTACCAGTCGTGTGAGCCGTCCGGTCCTGGTGGGAGCGATGGTCGGGTGACTGGTTGTGTCCGCTAATGCGGTGAGAGCGAGCACCGTCCTCACGACACGCCCCGGTACTAGAAGCAGCCAAGGCTGTTCCTGGTGACTGGGGGGACCTCTTCCCAGCCTCAGCACGTGGACGGTCTGGTGGAACTGTCACGTCAACCCTGGGAACCGGACGATCGCTGCGCGAGCGATCGCCAGTCTGGCCACAGTCACCTGAGCGACTCTTACTATCCTTCCACTCCATGCCTGGATCCTGACGGTGAGCGTGCTCAGTCGTCTGGTTCTTGGCTGCACAATCACCGGTAGGTGACCGTACACTCGGCGACGCTCGCTCACAAGCAGTCAAGACGGTTCCCAGTCCGGAGGTGGAAACTCTGGAACTGGGAGCAGAGGTACCAGCGGTAGCTTGTACCTCCACGGCCCCCGTCTTCTTCTTCCCTGAGGAAGGAGAGACGGGCCCCTTTCCCAGAGGAACAGGAGGACCAGCGAAAGACCCACCTGTCCCGCCGGAGCAAGACAGACCCCTGGAAGTCTCTGAGCGAGACTTCTTGGGGGGGGCGAGGCCACCTTCTTCTTCCTTGGCTGGGGGGCCTTGGAAGTCAAAGGGGAAGAGGCGGCAGAAGACGACGACGAAGATGAAGACGAAGAAGACGACAACACCTTCCTCTTCTTCTTGGACTTCTTCACCAGCTTCCTCAGGACAGCAGACAGGTCTCCCATCCAGGATGGAGCTGGGGCAGTTGTGGTGGCAACAGGGCCCAACTCCACCTGTCCGGAAGGACCTGCGGGAGCAGCAGCAATTCCACGGGCAGGAACAGAGGCAGCAGGTACGGCGACAGCTACAGGACGATGATCCAAGGGGGAGCTCTTCGGGCACTCGAAGTTAGGGGGCGGAGCGAGGGCAGCAAAACCAGGTGGAGGAGGAACCATCTCCATCCGGGACACGTTTACGACAGCGGAGCTTGTACTGCAGCTGAAGGGGTGACCGTTGTCATGTGCTTTGTGTACACCAGGTGCAGTGGTGCAGCATAACCTGGTATCGAGACGGTCATAGTCGTCCTCGTCTCCACTCCGTGAGTGACCGAGACTGCAGCCAGATGGTGAATAAGCCCCTGAATACTCGGAGTGCCCAGAAGGCTCAGGGAGCGCCACACCTGCTGAAGATCCCAGCCAGCAGAGGCAGACACACCTGAGGAAGCAACAGTCGGGTTAATGGAGGGGGGGGGGGTTCTTGTTCGCTCAAGAGGGGGAAGGATCCCACCCTGAGCGGACAGAAGACCCCAAGAACAACTCCAGGTCCCCAAAAAGGAGAGAGCCATACGAGGGAGCTGACGAGGAGGGAGGAAAGAAGATGACGTGTTGGTCACCAAAGGTGTCAAGGGAGAGCTTTCTGACGACACCTTGGTGGCTCTATGTGGCTTCTTCCTCTTCTCGTATAACTTCCACTGCTCCTCCGACCAAGAGACACAAACATCACACGTTGATGAGAGAGAGCATTCACGCCCTCGGCATCTAGTACGTAAGGGATGAGGGTCCACAGTATCACTGGACCTAAAAGCCCCACACTTACGGCCTTCCACTTCAGGGGGCACTCTCCGGTTGGATGGGGGACGAGGGGGCTTCTTTAATTCGTGGGACTGCATGATACACTGCAATGCACTTCCACAAAAATGAACAAAATAATAATAATAGAGTACTTACAATAACTTCCACACTATTCTAGGAGAAACAGGATGAAAAGTAATCCAAAGCTTTGATAATCTCACGACAGAGGCGAGCAGAGGCAAGCACACGTCTTCAACCGACGGCAGTCGAAAGCAAAGTGATATGTTTACCTCCAGTCGGGTGGGACTCCCGACCATCGGACAAGCAGTTACTACCGAACTACCTTGTTAGTATATCTTACGACAGGTCCAACTGGCAAGGACCTCAGGTTTGTATAATGTGTCGGAACAAATAGTAATTACAGCATCTCAAACTAACTTCCAATATCTTCCTTAATCTTACATCTACAACTTAGACACAGATGAGAAAACATTAATTAAACAGTTCGTATTATATAAAAACTTAAATTTAAATTAAAATATCCATTAATGATGAAAACAATGACCTCCTTAGCTAAGACGGAACTCCATAATTCCTACAACAATTAATTAGCTAACCCTCACTGTCTGGATTAATATATGCTAATGCATACACCCATGACCGGGCTGAATTTAAGGAAGGCCAATTTAAAAGAAAACCTAAAACTCATCAATGAAAAGAGGAAGATATGTATATGCTCATTGTATAATATAAAATTTAAAAAATATTTCTGTACCTTCCTCGGCAAGTTGAAAGCAAAAACTTCCCAGTTGTAAAAATATGCTAATATCACAAAGTTATAAGTGCTGTTTCTAATATTTTTTTTTTGTCAAATTAAAATTACAGCTCAGACAATATCATAACAGATAAGAACTAAAACCCGGAACAAATTCTGAGTACATTTACTGTAAAATATGTACGACACACCCTTGGAAGTGAAGTTGTGACAACATTCCCTTTTACCACCACAAGCAAGACTGAATCTCTTTCAGCTCACTCCAACTCTCATATGGCGATCTGAAGAGTTGCCAATAGTGGTAAATGGAACTAGGAACATTTTTTCCATAAAATTCATTCAAACTGTATAGCTCCAAGTCTTGAAAATAAATGTATGCTACCCGGACTTTACCGCATAGCTATATGTACACATATATGTATGTTATCTGTCCACACAGGGTTAAATCAGTTGGAGCTGATGACATGTCACTTATCATTTAGTTTAAATCACAATGCATGGAGATTATCTAACCATGGCCGATGACACATTCAACTACTTTCTTCTGTTCAGAGATGTATGACTACCATTAAACAATCTTTTAACTCTTAAACTCCTAATTAGTACAACATTACAAAGCTATCCTTTTTCACAATATTATTAATATGCAATAACCATTCTGAAGTGTAGGACTATCCAAACAACCCATGCAGTGTTAAAACATATATTATGCATGTAAAAGAAATGAGAAAATACTACAATGATGAAGAGCTGTAAGTCACTGATGAGCTTGTAATAACTGATAGGGGTACAAAAAACAAATGATGGGGTGATATTGCTCCGAAGTAATTAAGATAAGCAATGCCTTGAACTTTCAAGGCAATTTTTTAGGGTACCGAAACTCCAGAAATCTCTGCATCTAAACTTGAATGACACAGTTTCACTTTATAATTATTAATCACATGTGAGATATGACACTATCCCTGCTTGGCAATCTCCTGGTCTTGACATGCACAAAGGGTGTCTCTAAAAAGGCCTTAAAAAAAAGCACTGATTGTAATCAAATACTTTAGTAAAATACATTTATTGCTCCTCCTCCTGGGAACTAGTGTATCTGTTACCTTGTGGAAGTCTTGGTGTAAATAACAGTTATCATATGGTTTGCAAATACAGTACTGTACTACTTTTGTGAAAAGATAACATTTAATTTTCCATAATCATTTGAAAGGGCAAATTATTTATAATGAGTCTCAAGAGACATCAAGCGGCAATTGAAAGAACAAGTAAAATTGAATATAAACATGACCTTATAATGACAAGGGGAAGAACATGACAAAGTGCTTTGTTTCAACTGATTCATCCATCAAGTGCTCCTTGGAAAAGTATTGTTGCTTCACTGAAATGCCTTAAAACAAAATATAATTCAAATGTCGCTGTTATCATGAAGTTATCTGCAATAACTTCAACTGGTGTGCCATGACCTCTGGCACCCCCCCTCCCCCCCAAGCTATTTCAAAGCTCTTTCGCAGCTATGAAAACATTTCAAGAACGAAAAAATGAATGTCTGCAAACAGGTATCCCAAAGAGAAGAATTTATGAGCCTGAAATTTCTTAGCCAAACTTGGATACATTAAGGAAACTGTTGCCTCCTGTGATTCCCAGCTTGAGTGAAGACAAGGTGCCACTGCATACAGGGAATACAGTGTTTTCCCGTATTCGCGGGGGATGTGTACCAGACCCCACCCCGAATAGCTAGAATCCACAATTAGTTAAAACCCCTATAAAAAAGGCTGAAATGAATAAAATCGGGCAAACTAAAACCGGCTTTAAAACAGATAGAAAGTAATCACGTCCTATCTTAAAGGCGGTAGGAAAGTAACTGGCTGGTCACGGGACGCTGAGGGCATTCTGGGTAATACATGCCCCATGACCTGGTTTAGATGCCATTAGTCCCTGGATCTCTCAAGTTTAATTTTAATTCTACCGGTTTCCAGCTTGGCGCTAGTATTACCCAAATGTTTGGCGCTAGTATTACCCAAATGTTAAGACCTCAGGTTTGTTAGTTGTGAAAATTACAAATTGGTTAAAAATTTGTAATATTTTGTTAGTTGAAACTCAAAAACCCACTAGAAATTTTCATACTTAGTTTTTTTAAGTTTTATCACAAAAAGTGCATTTTATGATGAAATTTATTTTAAAAAACCAAGAATTTGTGGATATTTCTCAGAAAAATGCCGCAAATATGCAAATTTCCCGCAAATAATGGGTAGATATGATCCACAGAGAAATCCACAAATGCATGAGTCCGTGAATGTCAAGAACGCAAATACAGGGGGGGATGGGGGGTTCCACTATATAGGATACAAAGTGCACTTCACCCAAAATAATAAAAATGTTATTGTTATAATACAATTAAGTTTGTTCATACTTACCTGGCAGATATATATATAGCTGTATTTCTGACGTCCGACAGAATTTCAAAATTCGCGGCACACGTAGTGGGGCGGTCAGGTGGTAGTACCCATTCCGCCGCTGGAGGCGGATATCAGGAACCATTCCCATTTTCTATTCATATTTATTCATGGCCCTTGTCTCCTGAGGGAGGAGGGTGGGCACTCTAAGTATATATATCTGCCAGGTAAGTATGAACAAACTTAATTGTATTATAACAATAACATTTTGTTCATGAAACTTACCTGTCAGATATATATATAGCTGAATCACACCTTCGGATGGTGGGTAGAGACAGACTAGGATTTTTTAGGAAATTTAAATTAAAATAAAAGATTAACTTATTGGTTCCTTACCTGATAGCAAAGTAGACTATGTGATTACTGTCACCTAAAGCCTGCTTATGCTTTATCAGAGTTGCCAGCCAGGTTTTGACCTGTAGTGCTGGTGCTCTCTGGATGCTCTGTCAACGGGGACGTGACCACAATGCGACAAGACCATCTAGGCAAACATATGGCAGTAACACAGCAACCGACCACCACCTGACCAACTAACCCAAAAAACCCCTGATATTAACACTATGGAATGGGAGATTTTCACAGAAGATCTCACCATCAACCAAAAAAAAAACACAATAAACTAACCTAACTAAGCTAAGGGATAGGGAGAGAGCTACCTTTCAGACCCCAAAACTGTGTCTGCTGAAATGTAAGTCCCAAAGAACTACAGTTCTCGTAAATCGTTCTCACATCCCGGAGGTAATGTGAGGCGAATACGGAATTGCTCCTCCAGAAGGTGCTATCAAGAATATCTCTGATAGACATGTTCCTTTGGAAGGCAAGAGAGATAGCTACGGCTCTGACCTCGTGAGCTTTCACTTTAAAGAGGCTCATATCAGTCTTCTGGCAAGATGAATGAGCCTCTTTAATGACGTCCCTCAAGAAGAAAGCAACAGCATTCTTCGACAACGGCAAATCCGGTCTCTTCACCGAGCACCAGAGATTACCTGAGGGACCTCTTATCTCTCTAGTCCTATTCACATAGAACTTGAGAGCCCTGACAGGGCACAGGGCTCTCTCTGGTTCTTGACCCACGAGACTCGATATTCCTTTGATTTCAAAGCTCTTTGGCCAAGGATTAGACGGGTTCTCGTTCTTAGCCAAGAAAAGAAGGGTTCAAACGAGCAGACAGCGCTGTCTCCCTTGAAACCCACTAGGCTACTGAACGCTTGGATTTCACTAACTCTCTTCGCCGTCGCCAGAGAAGCTAGGAAAAGCGTTTTCCTCGTTAAGTCCCTTAGAGAAGCTTCATGGAGAGGCTCAAAGGGACTTAGCAATCAGATGTTTCAAACAACCACATCTAAATTCCATGAGGGCGGTCTTGCTTGTGGAATTTTTGGTGGTTTCAAACAGACCTTAAGAGATCGTGCAGATCCTTATTGTCGGAGATGGTCCATTCCTCTGTGGCGAAAAAACGGCAGACAACATACTCCTATAACCCTTGATTGTAGGAACTGCCAATTTTTGCACATTTCTTAGATAGAGTAAGAAATCTGCTATCTGATTCACAGAGGTCGTGGAAGAGGAAATTCCTTCCTTCTTGCACCATGCCCTGAAGGAGGACCACTTAGACTGGTAGACAGCTCTTGAAGAGGCTCTTTTTTTTTTTCGAGCATTAGCGATTGCTCTCGCAGCTGCCTTTGAAAAGCCTCTCGCTCTGGCCAGCTTTTCGATAGTCCCTGAACGCAGTC
The DNA here is from genome assembly GCF_015104395.2 of Macrobrachium nipponense. NCBI lineage: Eukaryota > Metazoa > Arthropoda > Malacostraca > Decapoda > Palaemonidae > Macrobrachium > Macrobrachium nipponense. The sequence continues at coordinate 82,137,240 of NC_087206.1, forward strand.
AGGGCCAGAGCGGAGAGGTTTTGGTGAAACCTTTGAAGTTGAGGCTGTCTGAGTAGATCTCTTCTCCAGGGGAACGTTCTTGGGAAGTCCACAAGGAACGTCATGACCTCTGTGAACCACTCTCTTGCTGGCCACATTGGGGCAATCAGAGTCAACCTTGTCCCTTCTGACGCTGCGAACTTTCTCATTACGTCCCCCATGATCTTGAATGGGGAAAGGCGTAAAGATCCAGGTCTGTCCAGTTCCAGAGCAATGCGTCCACTGCAATTGCCCCTGGGTCCAGAACCAGGGGAGCAATACAGAGGAAGCCTCTTCGTCCTTGATGTAGCGAACAGGTCTACTAAGAGGACGTCCCCACAATTTCCATAACTTTTGACAGACTTCCTGGTGCAAGGTCCATTCTGTTGGTAGAATCTGATTTCGGCGCTGAGAAGGTCCGCCCTGACATTCTGAACCCTGCCACGAATCTTGTCAGGATCTTGATGCGCCTTGCGTCTGCCCATAGCAGAACTTCCTTCGCCAGGAGAAAAAGGGATCTGGAGCGAGTCCCTCCCACCTGATTCTTTAGATACGTAAGGGCTGTGGTACTGTCCGAGTTGACTTGAACAACCTTGCTTGACAGTCTTTCTTCGAAGAACTGCAGCGACAGGAATATCGCTGCCAGTTCCTTTTACATTGATGTGCCAGGCTACCTGTTCCCCTCTCCAGGAGCCTGACACTTCTTCCCCCCCTAGTGTTGCTCCCCAACCGGAAATGGAAGCATCTGAGAACAACACTAGGTCGGGGCTCAGAAGATTTAAGGAGAGGCCCTCTCGTAACTTCTGAGGGTCGAGCCCCACCATCTTAAGTGTACTCTTACTTCGTTGGAGATCCTTAGGATCGCTTCAGGTCCCCTTTCGACGTCCATTCTTCCGCAAGGAAGAATTGAAGAGGCCTGAGGTGCAGTCTTCCCAGCGAGACAAACTTTTCTAGTGAGGAAATGGTGCCCAGCAGACTCATCCACTCCCTCACCGAACAAGCTTCTCTCCTCCCTAGGAAGGCTTTGCGGGACTTTTCTCTAACCCCAGTCGCTGACGTTCCTGGGATGGAAACGCCCGAAAAGCCAACTGAATCCATCTGAATCCCCAGATACACGATGGACTGTGTCGGGGTCAGATGCGACTTTTCGGTGTTGACCAACAGACCCAGAGACTTTGCTAGGGCTAGCGTAAACTGAAGGTCCTTCAGACCTTCTGCCTCTACGACGCTCTGATAGCCAATCGTCGATGTAGAGGGATATCCTGATTCCTGACGAATGGAGCCACTTCGCTACATTCCTCATAATCATTGTGAAAAAACCATCGGGGCCGTGCTGAGACCGAAACAAAGGGCTCTGAACTGCCAAACCCTGTTGTCCAAGACGAATCTCAGGTACTTCCTTGAAAGAGGGTGGACTGGGACGTGGAAGTATGCGTCCTGCAGGTCTAGAGACACCATCCAGTCGCCAGGTCTCAATGCTCCCAGCACCGACTGAGGCGTCTCCATTCTGAACTTTATCTTTTCTACAAAAAGATTTAGCCTGCTCACATCCAGGACCGGGCGCCAACCTGACCGACTGCTTTGCGGCACTAGGAAAATCCTGTTGTAGAAGCCCGGTGACTCTAGGTCCAAGACTTGTTCCACCGCTCTTTTTTCGACCATCTGGTCTAAGAGATCGAAAAGAACACTTTTCTTCTCTCCCTGATAGGATGGAGAGAGGTCTCTGGAGTTGAAGTCAAAGGAGGAGGATGAAGAAAGGGGATCTTGTACCCCCGTTCTACTATCTTGAGGGTCCAAGGATCCGCTCCTCTCTGCCTCCAAGCCTCCGCAAAGAATTCCAGTCTGGTCCCCGACTGGTGTCTGAAGGACGAGATCTTCATTTGCTGTTTTTCGGTTTGAATGAAGCTCTTCCTCTCGAAAACCCTCTCCCCTCGAGGAGCTGCTCTCGAGGGGGGTGCCCCGCGAAAGGGTTTGACTTTCTTCGGGGGTTTGCTGAATGTTGAAGTGGAAGGAACCGCTGGACGTCTTGAAGACTGAACCAAGAGGTCCTGGGTCGCCTTTTCTTGCAAACTCTGTGCAAGATCCTTTACCATAGCCTGGGGGAAGAGATGGTCCGAAAGAGGCGCAAAGAGCAATTCCGCTTTCTGAGCGGGAGATACCGACTTAGCAGTAAAATTGCACAGCAGTGCTCTTTTCTTCAGGAAGGCATTTCCAAAATTCGAAACTAGCTCCTCCGAACCATCCCTGACGGCCTTGTCCATACATGACAACACGCTGGACAGCTCCCCCAAACTGAGAGAATCAGGACTTCTAGACTGAAGGTCCAAAACTCCCAGACACCAATCTAGGAAATTAAACACATTAAGGGTACGAAGAAGTCCCTTCAAGTGGTGGTCAGTCTCAACCGGAGTCCAGGTCACCTTAGCAGACGCTAAGAGAGACCTCCTCTGGGCGTCCACTAAACTGGAGAAGTCACCCAAAGCGGACGAAGGGACCTTTATTCCCACATCCTCCTTGGTCTCATACCAAACTCCTCCTTTCCCGGCGAGTCTAGAGGGTGGATGGGCGAAAGTGGTCTTGCCCTGATCCTTCCTTCTGGACATAAAGTCTTGAAGTTTCTTAAACGCCCTCTTGGTCGACAGCGACGTCTTCATTTCGACGAATTCAGGGGTCTTTACGGTCTTGGAAGACGAAAGTTGCGAGGGAGGAGACCTAGGGGCTGTCGGCTGGAACTTGTCCCCGAAGGCTGAACGTAACAGCCTAACAAGAACCTTGTAGTCCGAGACAGCTGAAGCTACCGGCTGTTCTTCCTCTACGGAACTCCCTGGACTACTAAGTTCCCCTTCCTCCCTAAGAGGAACTGGAGAACGCCTATCAGGAGAGGGAGTACGTCCCGTAGTCTCAATCCTGAATAAAGACTTCCGTTGGTTGGAAGTATCCGCTACAGGTACGGAAGCGGCCGTACGTTGATCTTTAGAGGCACGGACATCTTCCGAAAGAGGAGCGTCCTTAGAAGCCACGTGAACTGTCTTAACAGAAGCTCCCCTACGAAAGGAAGCGTGAGCTTCTTGACGAGCGGCGCCAAAAGCGTCCTGCTTAGACAAGCGAGCGTCCTGCTTTGCAGTCTCAAAAGCGTCCTGCTTCGCTCGAAAAGCGTCCTGCTTCACACGGCGAGCGTCCTGCGGAGCGTCCTCAAAAGCGTCCTGTCTAAAACCAGAAGCGTCCTGCTTCGCGCGCCGAGCGTCCTGCCGAGCGTCCTTAAAAGTGTCTTGAAGAGAGCTCAAAGCGTCCTGTCTAGAACGCCGAGCGTCCTGCCGAGCGTCCTCAACCGCTACTTGCCGAGAGCGCAAAGCGTCCTGCTTCGAACGCCGAGCGTCCTGACGAGCGTCTTCTCCTGAGAGAGTAAAAGATCTGCTAGGAGAACGAGAACGTTGACGATCCGGAGGCGGAGAGAAGAGACGAGCGAGCTGAGAGAGAATGAGGCCGCTTAGTCCTCTTGACCAGGGCAGGCCGGAACGTCCTTCCTACGCTTAGGCTCGACTGCTGCTGGGCAAGTCCTCTGAGCCATCAGCGACGTAATCTGGTCCTGAAGGGACACAAGGATATCCTTCGTAGGTGACGAAGGAGCAAAAGAAGGGGCAGGACTGAGACTGCGAGAAGGCGAGCGGGGAGAGGGGACGCCTCCTTCCTTCTAGCAGGCTACAGCTATCTGCCTCTCAGGTGAACACGCCTGTGCGTGGAAACGAACGTCCTCATCGGAAGAAAGCCTTCCTCTCTTCTGAGGAGGAAAGGCGTCATAAGCGTCCTCTGACGAAAGAGGAGACATAGGACGTGAAGCGTCCTCAAAGCGAAAAGTCCTTTTCAACGGACGCGAGTCTCTCCGAGCGCTCCACCCCTTGCGCGGGGAGGACGCTTCGGAGGACGAAAAGCAATCTTTCAGGATACGCGCTCGTGCGCGCTCCTTGGCAGCCTGGGATTTAGCAACAAGGCCTGCCGAAGGGACGCCAGATCGGTGGGGAGCCCCCGTAACCCTCTTGCGGCTTTCGACATACCCACTCCTGAGTCCTGGGAGTCCGTAGAGGTCTAGGCCTAGAGGCATTATGGGGCCGATCTGACGCCCCCTCCACAACACTAGGGGCACTAACACAAACTTTCACCGGGCCGGTTTCTAGGGCCAAAACTTTAGATTCGAGAGCACGAATAGACTCTAGAATCAGAGAAAGGGTGTTACCTTCTCCAGACACAGCACTGGGGCCCGAAGGCAACAACACAGGATTAGGTTGGGCGAAATCTACTGGTGTTAGAGGAGGAGAAATGTTACTATCCTTACCTTTAGTAGAGCTGCCCTTGGAGGAAGACCTCCTGACTCTATCGCGCTCCAATTTACGCCGATAGGTCTCATACATCCTCCATTTATCATCATCCAAATCCTTACATTCATTGCACCGATCATCAACCACGCAAACTTGCCCCCTGCAATCCATACAAACTGTGTGAGGATCAACTGAAGGTTTAAGAAGCCTCACCTTACATTCACTCCTCACACACACTCTGAAACTTCCCGAACTTGATCCAGACATACTGAATCCAGAAAAGCCAATCCAAAATCAAAAACCAATCCACTATTACGCGTGCCAATCCAACAATCCAGAAGTCGATACCAAAAGTCAATCCAGATAATATTAAGCGAGATAATGAAAAAAATCCTAGACGGAGGTACTGTAAACAGATGTTTGCAGCACCGGCGACAGAAAAAATATGAATAGAAAATGGGAATGGTTCCTGATATCCGCCTCCCAGCGGCGGGAATGGGTACTACCACCTGACCGCCCCACTACGTGTGCCGCGAATTTTGAAATTCTGTCGGACGTCAGAAATACAGCTATATATATATCTGACAGGTAAGTTTCATGAACAAAACTGGAATTTTAGTTCTCCAATGTCAAATTGAGTAACAAAGTTATCATCAAACTCAGAATAGGCAATTGGAAGAGGTTGGGCTAGGATACTGGGTTCTGGTAATCTAGAAAAAATCCAGTATGTGTGTTCAAGGGCAACTATTAGGTTGGAGAACAAAGTTTATTGGGAAGTAGAAGTTGGGAGCCATCCTTAGCCACTCAGTTCCAGTTCAGTGGTTGTCCATCATATACATCAGATTATTCTTCACCGGTATACGATCACCATCAAGACTTGTAGTGTCAAGGAAATATGGCAATATAATTAGGTTACTCCTGGGGCCATGAATAAAAGTTATCCAAGCAGGCTAACATATTTCACTATTTGTAAATGAATGATTTTGAAAGTACTTCCCTCTGCACAAAAACCAGTGTCCTTCCTGGCACAGTCCTCAAAAAGCTAAAATATAAGGAAGGAAGGATTATAAATCTTGTTGTTGTCTGTTTCTTTAAAAGACAGAATAGAGACAAGCTTCAAATTTCTCCAACATTGGGTCAATGGGGGAGATGACAGCTTCCCCAAAGGTTGATGAATTCTGGGAACCAGTCTTGAGATATGGTTGTAATTATGATCAATTCTCCAGGTCCAAACAACAGTATGGCTTCTAGTGTTGTCAGTCATGCAGTGACCATAGTACTGAAGAAAATATACCCATGTTTGTCACAGAGAAGACTACTTGAAGCTGCAAAGCCTTAGTCTCAATATTATCATATGCTGAAACTCTCAGATTAACCCGTAGCCAGGTGCAGTTTCCTACAACTGCCCAACTGACTGAAGTGACAATCAAGAAAAGTAGTAGATACAAGGCAACTACAGGCAGTCCCCGGGTTACGACGGTCTTGGCTTATGACGTTCCGAGGTTACGACGCTTTTCAATTATATTCATCAGACATTATTTCCAGGGTTACGACACATGTTCCAGGGTTACGACGCCTACAACGCTCATCTAGCAGATGAAATACGACACCAAAAATGCAAAATAATCAATATTTGAAGGTTTTTTTTTATGAAAAATGCCATAAGAATGCAATTTACATAGTTTTCAATGCACCCAAAACATTAAAAGTAAGGTTTTCTTAGGATTTTTGACGATGTTCCGGCTTACGACGCGTCTCAAGAACGGAACCCCCGTCGTAACCCGGGGACTGCCTGTACTGGGTAAGTGATAAGTATCTGATATGTCAAGCCACTTTCACCAACTGATGGTAATTCTACTCCTTCTACATGTCTGACAGCAGCCATATCAATGATCTTGGAAACAATAATGTCTTGGTCCGTTCTATTTAGCCAAACTCCCGTAACAGATCTTGGGACTTCTGATAGCATAGGCATTTCAGTTGCATAGCCATGTTTGCAGCAGTCATCATGCAAAAAGTGCTTCAGCTAACAGAAGCTTACTATTGGAACAAAGAAACTGCAGGTGAGTGATGCTACAGTTATGAATGGTTCTCGAGCTCAAATTCAATTTGCTATGAAGTTTTGATTAGGATAAACAAAATCTCAGTCTCAAAAGTCTGGCACTCCCATAGACAATCTCTGGGCAAACGCAACCAGGTCAATGACTGTGGATAAAGTGTGCAGTGTTCTATACATCATAAGAGAACTCCTTGGAAAAGAAATTTGGGACAGCCATTGAGGAAGGGGAATATTCATTGTAACTACTGCCTAAGTAAGAACGGTACAATGGTACTGGACATATGCTCAACAAGGGTGGGCAAACCACAAGAACACCTCCGGCAAGCTAACACAATAGATTGCACTAGTTAACAGCTTAACCAGCAGGTATTTTTGTAAGGGGTAACACATCCCAGAGAAAAAAAATTGCTTGACAAAGTCTGGTATCTGTTTGGAAGATCAATTTATTATGTTGGATGTGGAAAAAATATGATGAAAAACCAAAGCAGTTCATGAAAATAATCAACAATAATTATTTATCCCAGCAGACAAGTTATGGCTAGCTTCCCTAAAGGGCAAGAAAGAAAAGATGTCTTGCAAGGAAAGAAAGAGGAGTTGTGAGATTATCAAATTGGTCAGTCAATAAGCATACGTTAAAGAAACCGTTAAGAAAAATTTTCCAAAAGACAAAGGTGCAATTTGCCAATGAATTAAATTTACATTACAGAAAGTAGTAGAGTATGAAAAGGGAAAAAAGCATTAAAGGATGTATAAAAACATAATAAACAAAATAGCCTTGACACCAGAACTGAATTACCTCAACACACCAAAGAGTCTGGGGAAATTTAAAGTGAAACTTGAGAGGTACTACTCTACAGTAGAAATGTGAGCAGACAGAAAAACTGAGATGATTTTGAAAAGGTGAAACCACTCAATGTAGTACAATGAGAAGATCATAATGAATGAGGAACTGGTGGAGATGTGGTATCAAGAGGCTGGAAAAAGAGACAGATCTCAAAGGTAGAGACGATTTGAATATGATGACAAGAGTTGGTCAGAAATGCAGTAATTAAGGAAGTAAAAGGACAAAGGCCTGTATAAAGACCCAGGAAATGATGAGGAAAATGGACAGGTACACACCTATATCTAATGGGAGTTCAGGACAACATAGCTGATAGATCTCATTTTACATCTAACCTTGTAAAAATGTTTATGATGACAATGACGCTTAAACCGGGTTTATGCTAAATACATAAATGTGAAAAAACACAAAAATAAAATAAAGTTTTAAAAGCTGCTCTGCTTCATTAAAATGTTTACAAAATCTGGTGCTGGAAAGAGAGGATAAGTGTGAACTAAACTCAAATTAACCCTCTTACGCCGATTGGACGTATTAAACGTCGAGTCAAAATGTCTCCCGTATGCCGATTGGACGTATCATACGTCGGCTCAAAAAGTTTTTTTAAAAATTCGCGGAAAAATACTTATAGGCCTACCAGCCGAAAACTTTTGTATCACGCGCCTTGGGGGATGCTGGAGGTTCACGGATCAAGGCATTGTTTTGTTTACAATCGCTACGCAGGCGCGCGCAAGCGCGAATTTCTTTCTTATCGCACTAAAAAGTATCAGTCACATCTCGGAAATTATTTCGTCACTTTGACATAATTATTGCACCATTTTAAATTATCCTTTACATGAAGTATTATATATGAAAATGTGCGCAATTTCATGCACAATACAACTAAAAAATACTCATGATTGTAGCTTTTATCAGTTTTGAAATATTTTCATATAAATAACGATAAGTGCAAAAATTTCAACCTTCGGTCAACTTGACTCTACAGAAAAGGTCGAGAAACGCAATTGTAAGCTAAAACTCTTACATTATAGTAATATTCAATCATTTGCCTTCATTTTGCAACAAATTGGACGTGTCTAGCACAATATTTCGATTTATGGTGAATTTATGAAAAAAACTTTTCCTTACGTTCGTGACTATAACTCTTCCTCTTCCGATAAATTTTTTCGTGCGATTGTCCTAATGTTTGCACCCTTTTAAATTTGCCGTTACATAAAGTTTTATATATGGAAATGTGCGCAATTTCCTGCACAATACAACAAAAAACAACCCATGGTTGTAGCTTTTATCAGTTTTGAAATATTTTCATATAAATACGTTAAGTGCAAAAATTTCAACTTTCGGTCAACTTTGACTCTACCGAAATGGTCGAAAAAAAAACGCAATTGTAAGCTAAAACTCTTATATTCTAGTAATATTCAATCATTTACCTTCATTTTGCAACGACTTGGAAGTCTCTAGCACAATATTTCGATTTATGGTGAATTTATGAAAAAAAAAACATTACGTTCGCGCGGTAACTTCCGAAAAAACAAAAATCAGAATTTTTTTTTGTTTTTGTGCGATTGTCGAAATGTTTGCACCATTTAAAATTAGCGGTTACATAAAATTTTATATATGAAAATGTGCGTAATTTCATGTAGAATACAACTAAAAATGATTGAAGGTTGTAGCTTTTTCTCTTTTTTTCGAAATATTTGCATATAAATCACGATAAATAGAAAAAAAACCACGTTCGGTCAAATTTGACTCTACCGAAATAGTTGAAAAACGCAATTGTAAGCTAAAACTCTTACGGCCTAGTAATATTCTGTCATTTTTCTTCATTTTGAAACAAATTTGAAGTCTCTAAAACAATATTGTGATTTATGGTGAATTTTTGAAAAATATATTTACCTTCACTCCGCGCGCCGATTCGCGGCCGCAAGTCTCCGAAATACGTACATGGCATTATCCTAATATTTGCTCCTTTTCATATTAGCCTTTTTATAGAGTTTCATATATCAAAATGTGCGCAAGTTCATGAAGAATACAATAAAAAATAATTGAAGGTTGTAGCTTTTTCCATCTTCGAAATATGTCCATATAAAAAAATATATATATTAAAATTTCGACATTCGGTCAAATTTAACTCGTCCGAAATGGTCGAAATCTGCAATTCTAATCTAAAACTCTTACAGTATCGTAATATTCAATCAGTTTGTCTTAATTTTGAAACAAATTGGAAGTCTCTAGAACATTATTTAGAATTACGGTGAATTTTTGAAAATAACATTTTTTTACGTCCGCTCGTTACGAATTCGTACATCATTTTGTGATAATATTTTTCCGGTGTTGCTTTTATTGTTTTACAATGTATTATATATCAAAATGATCGCAATTTAGTGTACAATACAACGCAAAAAAAAGTAACTGGTTAGCTTTGACCGTTTTCTGCACAGCGTGATTTGAATACAATTATGTATGAATTTTTTTTTTTTCGCTACCATATATCGCATTATTTACATATGATAATGATATTATTTTTCATTTCTGATGGTTGCATTCTAAACTTCAGGCAATGACAAAAAAGGAGCCAAAAATGAACTCTTAATCTTCAAAAGTACGCGCGCTGTAATTTTTTGAAAAAATTATTTTTTTCCACTTCCCTCCCGCGCTCACTCCAAACCAGGCCCGGCATACGGGAGAGGTTTTGATTTTTAGGGCTCCGGCGTAAGAGGGTTAAAGAGAAGATAAGTGAGCATTAAACTAAAATCAGAGAAGTTTAAGAAAAACCTTCCTAACAGCTAGGCGGAAGTAAGAGAGGTAGTGTTCTACCCAGTCAGCAAATATTCTTGTCTTTTCAATTTGAAAACGGAGTGTCCAGGATTCGTGAAGACTCATGAACTGGGACTGGCTCAAGTGATTGGTTTGGAAGTTGAACAAAACCTTGTGTGAGGGGTACCCCTTGAAGTATGATTAATACAACACAAGTCCCTCCAGGTTAATGGTGGCATTCTTTCAGCACCCGGAGGCACTGCTTTCTGCCTTCTTTTCATCTGTTCCCTGAACTAACTTTCACCTCTTAACTTGCAAATCCTTTAGGAAGTCCCTATAAGAGTCCAGAAATGTGACCAAGTAGCCTTGGTAAATACAAAAAAAAATATGTGATATGCATGGATAAATAATGAAATGTTCTGTAAAAAATAAAAAGGGTTACAATTAACAAGTTAACCATTAAAACCAAGTTTTCTGCTACAAGGCACACCTGTTGATCTCTTCAAGCACACATGCATACACTAAGGCAGGCATACTGACAGAAAGGCACTGTGTGCAAGTTGTACAAAAGTTCTGTTCCTCAGCGACTGAACTTGCCAAAAGAAGCTGAGCAAAAACATGTCATACTTCCTCTGAAACAGAAGGCTGACATTTGTAATACAGTGAAGAGCAAAAGATTGGGCTCACAACAACTAAGAAAACCAAAACCCTATCTCAGAAACTTGAGGAGATTCCCTGAAAATGCTTTGTACAGCAAAGCTAAGTAAGCTCTCAGCTGCAGTGTATGACAGGCATTACTTTTAAAAAAAAATCTGTAATTGTGAACCCAGGTTACAAGAGAAAGACAGTAATTTCAAGCCACAATGGTTGTACAAGTCATGCAATTTCTCAACTGCTTAGCAGAGTCATTTCAAGCTCAGACATCGCAACTGTAGGCTTGATATCTTGGGGAGACAAGCACTCAGTATATGTTCTTGTCTATTTAAAGAACTCATCTAAGAAGGTTGCCTAACTGCCGAACAGATTTATAGTTTCAATGAAATGACAACACTGGCCGGTGACAGAAGACAAAATTGCACCTGGATTCAAGAAACATGAAGATAGCCTAAAGGTGCTTACTTAGTTGCAATGAGGCTGCAAGAATGTACCACATACTTGTGGCTAGAAAATATTGAAGGCCTGGGTGCTTCTGGGAATAACATATATTTCTGTGGAATATGTATGCTCAAAATAATTCTAGGATGGGCAATGAAGCTTTTAGCAATGCTTTCATCAATCTTTCATGTTGAAGGCAAAAGGAAATTTGCATACAGAATGGTTGCCGGACAACAGTAAATTCACTTTGTTACTTGACAATATCAGTGCTCATTCCTTTGCAAAAGACTTTGTCAATGGAAAATTTTTTGTGGTTTACTCAGCCAATATGATACAGCCTACAAATCAAGCCAAGATTAACAGCATGAAACTTTGTAACACAAAATTTGAAGTTCAAAAGAAGCCACGTAAGTAAGGACATGATCTATAATTTGTCCTCTGCACAACATTCAATGCACCCTCTGTGGTAAAAATAAACCTGTTTCATATTAGTGGTCTCTATAGCTTTTGTTTACTTTCGTGGTTCCTTGCTGACGTGTCTCGCATTACAGCTGTAGACTCACAAGATTATGGTACATTGCTTGTTTCTTTGTATATGTTACTTATATGTTACTTATGATGTCCCTTTGTATGTTATATGTTTTGTGTATATTCTTGGTTATACTGTCTTTCATAAGGAGTGTGATTTATGTACCTTCTTAGTCAACACGTGTATATTTATGTTTATGTCTGTGTTCGTTTGTTTTATTTGCAGTGTAGTACTATGAACTGTAGTGGAATTATTTACTGAATAAAACCCTGATTCTGGTTACACCGGGTTTACTTCAATTTATTCAGTAAAACAATTCAATCGCCATTGAACGGCTTCTACGCCCTCCCCAGTTCGAGGTGGACCCTGACTCTGCCCAGGCTGCCAAGGAGTGGACATACTGGCTGAGGACGTTTACAAACTTTGTCCAAGCAGTGCAGCTGACTACCCCTACGCTTGACAAACTGGTTGTTCTCACTAACTATGTGGCTCCTAGTGTGTATGACTTTATTTCTGAGTGTGAGACTTATGAGAAGGCTGAAGAGCTTCTGACATCTTTGTACATGAAACCAAAGAATGAAATATTTGCCAGACATTTACTTGCCACTCGCAGGCAAAACTCAGGTGAGTCCCTGGATCAGTTCCTGCAGGCACTGAAGCTACTTGCTAAGGACTGCCAATTCAAAAGTGTACTGCGGAGGAAGCGTGTGAGAGTTATGTTCGGGATGCCTTCATTAATGGTTTGGTCTCGTGTGCAATACGCCAGCGTCTGTTGGAGAATAGGACACTGAACCTAAGTACTGCTTATGAACAGGCCCGTACTCTGGAAATGGCCCAGAAGCATTCAGCCTCCTACTCTTCATCAGAACCTGTCAATGCTGCTGTGTCAGCAGTGAGTCGAGAAGAGGAATCATCTAGTGCTGAAAATAACAGTGAGTCTGTTTCTGCTGCTACTTCTGGTGCTCGATGTTTTTTTGTGGGAACAACCGGCATCCCCGGACTCAGTGTCCTGCTAAAGACGCAATGTGTTTGAAATGTAAGAAGCAAGGGCATTATGCTAGGGTGTACCGCTCTGTGAAACAGGTGAGTGGCTCTTCTAGCCCAAAACATTCTGCAGCAATGCTAGCTTCAATAGTGGGGTCCTCCCCTAAGTGTCTTGAAAAATCCATAACACCTCTCAAGCTTAATGGTAGCTCTGTCAGTGCCCTTATTGATACTGGGAGTTCAGACAACTTTGTGCGTCATGATGTAGTGGACCTAAACAAACTAACTATGTCTCCAGAGCATGGAAAAGTCTCTATGGCTGATGAATCCCTGTCCTCAAACATCTTAGGTCTGTGCACTGTGGACTTGGAGTTGCAAGGAGAGACTTATCACAGTGTTGAACGCAAGGTGTTACAAAGCTTATGTAGTGATGTGATGCTGGGGCATGACTTCCTGAGGAAACATTCTGGTCTGGAAATGGATTTTGGAGGAGAAAAACCTCCCTTGAAGATATGTTCACTAGGTTTTGTTAAGGTGACCCATCCTTTCCTTTTCAAGAACCTGACACCAGATTGTAAACCAGTGGCTAATAAGTCAAGATTATACTCCTTGAGTGACATGAAGTTCATTGAAGCTGAGACTGAGCGTATGATGTCGGAAGGAATAATAAGGCCTAGTAATTCTCCTTGGAGGGCTCAAGTGCTGGTGACATCAGGAGAGAATCAGAAAAAGAGGATGGTTATAGATTACTCTCGTACCATAAACAGGTTCACTGAGCTTGATGCCTACCCCCTGCCAAATATCGACGAGATGGTGAACAACATTGCACAGTACATGGTGTTCAGTACTTTTAGATCTGGAAAAGTGCTTACCATCAGGTTGCAATAAGAGAAGAAGAGAGACCGTACACTGCATTTGAAGCTGGGGGCAAACTTTATGAATTCAGTCGCATTCCACTTGGAGTGAAAAATGGAGTAGCAGCTTTTTAACGTGTGCTTGACGAAATCCTTAAGAAAGAAAAAGTAAGTGGTACTTTTGCTTATGTTGACAATGTTACTGTGTGTGGTGAGACAGAGGAAGAGCATGACCAGAATTTACGTAGGTTTTTGAAGGTGGCTGAGGAGTACAACCTCACTCTAAACCACAGCAAGTGTGACTTCAAAGTCAGATCCATTAAATTACTTGGGTATTCAGTAACGGATGGGGAAATCAAACCCGAACCGGAACGCTTGCAACCACTGTGGAATCTTTCACCCCCTAAAGATGCAGCTTCTCTTCGCATGACCATGGGATTGCTTGCACATTACTCAAGATGGATACAAAATTTTTCAGAGAAAATCTGCCCTCTCACACAAGCCAATGGTTTTCCTTTGTCCACTGAAGCACTGCTAGCTCTCGGGAACTTGAAGAAAGACATTGCTAGTGCGGTGGTAACGGCCATTGATCCCTCCTCTCTTTTCACTGTGGAAACGGACGCCTCTGATCATGCGATAGCAGCTACTCTGACACAGAATGATCGCCCAGTGGCTTTCTTTTCCCGCACTCTCACTCCCAGTGAACAAGGACATTCCTCAGTGGAAAAGGAAGCTTATGCCCTAGTGGAGGCATTGAGGAAGTGGAGACACTACTTAATTGGACACCACTTCAAGCTCATCACTGACCAACGTAGTGTAAAGTTTATGTTTGACTCTAAATCAAACAGTAAAATAAAGAATGACAAAATAGCGAGGTGGCGAGTTGAACTCTCATGTTTTCACTATGACATAGTATACCGTCCAGGAACAGAGAACATACCAGCTGATGCTCTCTCCCGCATCTGTGGTGCCACTACTTCTGATAAACTCCGAGAACTTCTTGAAATCCTATGTTACCCTGGGATATCTCGTACGACGCATTTTGTCCGGGGGCGGAATCTACCTTACTCGGTAGAAGAAGTGAGGAAAATTACCACCTCTTGCCAAGTGTGTTTAGAGCTCAAACCTCGATTCATCAAATCCTCGGGACAACTGATCAAAGCAACCCAGCCATTTGAGAGGTTGAACTTAGATTTCAAAGGCCCAGTTCCCTCTCAATCTAGAAACAAGTACCTCCTCACAGTTGTGGATGAATTTTCAAGGTTCCCGTTTGTTTTCCCTTGTGCTGATATGACCACTAGAACTGTCGTCAGTTGTTTGGTGCAACCTTTTGCTTTGTTTGGCATGCCAGCGTACATCCACACTGACAGGGGTGCATGTTTTATGTCTGAAGAGCTGAAGGATTTCCTGATGAAGAAAGGTGTAGCTACCAGTCGCACTACACCTTATAACCCTAAAGGGAATGGTCAGGCTGAAAAATATAACGGAGTTATATGGAAAACTCTGACATTAGCCCTTATGACAAGGAACCTTGATGTGTCTCAGTGGGAAACTGTTCTCCCAGATGCTCTCCATTGTATACGCTCCTTGTTGTGCACTTCCACGAACATGTAAGATAAAACAAGAACGACCCCTTAGAGGCGAACCCCGAGTATGCTCATGTGAAGCTTCCAGATGGTAGGGTGACTACGGTTTCATTAAGACATCTTGCTTCTATGGCTAGTGACAACCGTGAAAGTACAGATGCTGGGGTTCCTGTATCTCAGTCCGAGGTTCCTGAGGAATTGTCAGTTGCGAATGCTCCTCAGGAGATTGCACGCGGTCTCTCCCATGACACTCTTCAGGAATCCCGTACAGTCCCTCAACAGGTAGCCTCACCTCCTCCACTTCGAAGGTCAGAGAGAGTGAGGCAACCTCCAAAGTACCTTCAGGATTACTCCACGTGAACTTAACTGAGAAGGGAAGAATGTGGTAAAAATAAACCTGTTTCATATTAGTGATCTCTTTAGCTTTTGTTTACTTTCGTGGTTCCGTGCTGAAGTGTCTCGCATTACAGCTGTAGACTCGCCAGATTATGGTACATTGCTTGTTTCTTTGTATATGTTACTTATGATGTCCCTTTGTATGTTATATGTTTTGTGTATATTCTTGGTTATACTGTCTTTCATAAGGAGTGTGATTTATGTACCTTCTTAGTTAACACAAGTGTTTATTTATGTTTATGTCTGTGTTCAACGTTCGTTTTATTTGCAGTGTACTACTGTAGTGGAATTGTTTACTGAATAAAACCTTGATTCTGGTTACACCGGGTTTACTTCACCCTCCACCATGTATCTTTCTGAGTGGTGCTGATAATGATACGTATACTTACATAGCAGTTTAATGATATACTCTTAAACTCGGTGTTGGTTCTACTGTACAAACTTACTGATTCTGTACATTCACCTCTGTATATATATTACATAACCGTCCCAGCTTATTGCACAATGTTTTATACAAACATCTCATGAAGTAAAAATATACTTATAAACTTTAGTTATTAAGGCTTTAATTTATTTTTGTTAACATGCAGTGAAACGTTCACCATTAATTTGCAATGTGACAATACATATTCTCCAGGAGAAGCAAACTAGTGGTGAATGGGTGACAGAAAAGTAAATTCCTTAAATGTACAAGGAAATCTGACTTAAACTTTATCAATGTAAGCCAAATTTGAAAAGAGCAAAATTCAATGCAGTACAGTACAGTATGCAAATGTAAATTCTAGACATGCCTGTTTTTGTTCAATGGGTCTACACATCTATAAAGAATTCTACTGCACCTAAATGGAGCTTCAATTTCCATCCTTACAATACCACAGCTCCTTTTTTTAAAGAACATCCCTACCAATTCAAAGTTATCTATTGCAGACAATTTTCAACCTTAAGAAAATTAATGAGAAAAAAATAACTTGTGTTAACTACTGACCAACCTCAAACTTCTCCATACAAGGTTTCAAAATTCAAATATGCATCGAGAAACTTTTATACCACTGACCAACCTAGCCCCAGAGCCATGAGCAAATAAACATGGCTCAATATAAACATCCTAACCAAGCATAGAGTTTATTAATTACAGTAGCCTTACTGCTTGCACAACCAGTGATATATATGAAGTAAAAAATTCTGCAAAGCTCCAATAGCAGGCTGGTGTGAAAAGTACGTATACATTAACACCAAGAACTATTTTGTATACATTATATAAAATTTTGAAATAAAATTCTGATCCTTAACTGAAGAGCAATTCTTTTTAACTTACCTTTTCTGTATTTCCCAAATATATGGACTAACCACTTACCTTTTTTATGCAGAATGCTATAATCTTTTAACAGTAATGCTAAGTAAACCCTCCTACTATTTGAACGATACCACTAATTTAAAACAAAACCTGCTTTACAGCCTGCTTCAGTATAAATCTGGGGAACTGGATTCTGTGGTTGGTACTATGTTGCAAAACACTGCATTAGGAAGTCCCCAGGATAATGCAAACAAATCTCTACACAAAAAAACTGTCCACATTGATACAACAATCATGACTTTTTATTTGATACCTAAAGAAAAACTATACAAAGCACTGCTTTAAAATCATCTTGAAAACAAAATAACTCAGCAGCTTCTTTTATGGACTTTGCTTCAATAGGGAGGTCTCCAGTGCAGCTAATATTCTAAATTTCACACTGGTCATCAAACACTATCATGCATGTAACATTGCGATTCTTCAAAATTAATGTAAAAATATTAATCCAGCTAATAAATAAGTCATTTTTTCCAGCATGAAACAAGAAGACTACTTATAAGGAGACTATCATGAAAAAAAAAATGTCACTTCCTTGACTACAAACATGCTCGTAGGAGGATTTACTGTCATTACTTACCCACTGCCAGCAATTAAAAACCAACACTTAACTTCTATTTAAAGTAAAGAAACAGTTGCCAAACTTTTATCAGCATTCCAATACTGAAATGCCCAAGGTAAATTCCCAAACCCGTTTCTCTATGTATATGAGTAAGCTCGCTGATGAACCCACCTTTTCATTTAGACAGTCTCTTAAGTCAGTGACATACCCACGGATATCTTGGTAAAACTGGAAGATGCCAGTCAGTGGATGCTGCTCCAAGCTGCAACGTGCGACTGAAGACTTGCTGCTGACCAGGTCGTCAACCACTTTATCTGCCTCTGCCTGATGACGGCGGTACACCTCCTCCAGGCTTGCTCGACTGGATAGTGGAAGACAAAAGGGAAGACAAGGGACGTAAGATGTGTCCAAAGTTGGTCAATAACCTTAAAGCTACAAAAAAAAAGAAGTCATATTTAACAGTTGAATAATGTTTGGTTCAATGAGATACACCAAACACAATATACACTTGAAATCGAATTCCCCCTAAACTATTATAAGCGAAGTTCTTGAAGAATGTGATGATGCACAGAAGATAAGCAATAAAAGTTTAAAGGGGCCAATGCATTACACAGAAAGTGTGCAGTGTTAAATACACTTCTTGAAAATGTGGACTACGTATGTACACTTCTTGAAAATGTGGACTACATATGTATTTACAAAAGTATCATGTAGTATAACAATCCTATCAAATCACAGCATACAAGTATCATTTATAACAATCCTATCAAATCACAGCAAACATCCACATGTACCCTTCACTGCTCCATTCCACCATCTACCCTGACATCACTTCTTTCTCCAATTTAGCACTAATGTATTCTCTCTCTCCTAACCAAACGCAGATAATCTCAAAAGTATTTTACAACTAAGCATACATCTGAATTGTAAACTCAAGAGGGTAACCTTCATGGTTAGTAATGCACTAAAGATAAAAAGAAATTCCTGAGAAAAATATTACAATTAGATTTTCTTGGTAATGGATATACTACTGGGCTCCGTGAAATTTTGAAGAATATCACTGTAATTTAATTTTCATGATCTTAACTATCTTCTGCTCAGTTGAGACAAGAACTATGATAAAATTCAAATCTAAGATCATTGATTCATTTTCAATAGGAAGCTATTGGAACTTAATAACTGATAAACATATCAGACTAACAGACAACTTTCTAGACCCTTCTAAGATAATTTTATTATAACAAAGCCAAGCTTCTCTTATTCTTCTCTGCTGAGAAAGGTTTATAATTTAAGACATATTCCTGATTCTTCTATTAGGCACATGGACAATCACACTACAGTATAACATATAAGCAAAATTTAACCCTGCTATGAATAATACATATTGGGCACAATACCAGAAGATACCAACACTGTTGACCATAAATGACTAACCTCTCTCTTGAATGAGGGCTCTGAATAAAACAATTAAGGAACTCTAGGTATGCATCGAAGTCATGAGCTAACAGAACCTGGAGGCCAGGAGGGAGGTAAATACAGTAAATAATAAGTCTTACATGGTCTAGTCAATTAGTAGAGTAATTGTCAGGGAGATAAATACATGATTGCTGAATATACTGGAAGGTACTTAAAAGATTTAAGAAGCATTCAGTGAAATACTGATTGTAAAGTGCTTACAAAGGGTGAAATTTATGACTGGATAACATTTCATGGCCTTGAAAGTCTTAACCCTTACATGACGGGCTAAATATATACGTATTAATCACACCCCCAGTCTGGGAATACTTCAAGATTGGCCAATTCACGAAAAAACACACCAGTGGAAAGAGGAAGTTAAGCAAATGCACATGGTGTAAGAAAAAGAAATTCCAAACATTTTCTGTATCTTCCACAGGAAATTGAAAATGAATATTTACAACCCTGTGCAGGGCCTCTTTTCCAACACACTTGTAAATATATGCTAATTTTACCAAGTTACACATGTTCTTTCTAATAATTCATTTGATTTCATTTTGTATAATTATAATTACAGCTCATACAATATCATAACAGATAAGAACTAAAATTAATAACAAATTCCGGGTAAATTTGTTGTAAAATATTTGTGATTTACTGAGATGGGGATCCTGATGCAATAACTTTTTGTGAGGTATAAAAGTTTTTTCTAATATTTCTTTGAAAAAATACAAATACAGCTGACATTCTATCGTAAAAGATAAGGACTAAAACCTGCAATCCTGGGGTATATCTAAGAGCAAATAAATAAGAGACGATAGAGGGGCAATACATTACACCATCAAGACTTAAGGCACACTCATCCCCCTCTGCTCTGCCCCGTGCTGGGCTATTACAGTTGCCATAAGTCATTTGTGGACCATTGACGTGATATGAACATCTTTCCCGCTAAATTCATCCAATTCATAGGAAGTAATATTAATGCTCATATGAGTTAGCCCGTCCATCGCTCAAAACCTGTTACAGATCCTCATATGATCGTGTCTGTCCATTAAGGGGTTAATAACTGCAATCACTATCATATTTGTAATTGTTCGATTACCTTCTATTACAAACTAGGAACGCCATAATGAATTCCTAAAGCCTATGATAAACATGTAATGGCTATCTTGATATAAATCTGTCCAAACTTCATCTTTTATCATTTTTACATATACCTGAAATATTTGAATTTACATCTTATCTCATTCAAATGACATACAACTTTCATTAATAAGAATTTCATAACTAACACGATAAACTTATACTCATCTTCAGTAAATTTCTCATGCAGTGTTGAAAGTTTTGCTACAATAAAAACCCTAGAGATTACCAAAGACTACCTGTGATTAAATATTTCACTTGGGAATCTAGCTTTCCTGTATCATGCATTTTATACTGTAGTTGATATTGAAGTAATCAATATTAACAATGAAAAAGTACAATAATAAGCTATGCTAGTTATCTAATCTTTATAACACTAATATAAAAAGAAAAAAAAATAAGGTACAAGAACAGAATGACATAATACCTGTATTATTGCCTAAACACAAATGCTGTGTCAAACAAGTCTAGTGTAACCCAATGTACCGGAGAAAACAAAAAAATTTAGAAAGGATTGAAGGAAAGGGCAACATAACAAGTCAAGAAGGAAAAGGATGGGATTTTTAAAACTAAAGCTTATTTTTTAATACAAATTCATCAGTCTACATGTTTAGTCCTGTAGTCAGCAGTTCCCCAGAAACACATAAGAACATTCACTTGGCCATTGACCAGGCGCTCTTCTGGGTAGTGCCTTTGGTAGTTTTGTCATACCATGTTTAGTCCAGACTTATTAAACTAAGTGTGTAGTCAGGAGTTTGCCATTTTTATTATATGAACTGATCACTGGCCCAGTTTACATGTTACATTTGCCTGGGTAGCAATTCTGGTGGAAAGGTCTTTCTGTTGTACGAAAATTCCAACCATGATACACTGAAGTGGGTAAGCTTGAGACAGAAAATCAAATCTTTGTACCGATAAGAGGTTGTGATTTAAGAAAGCAACTTTGTGATAAGGCCACAAAATATCAAGAAAAATATGAAACAAGTCAAAGTTTCCACCATCCACATAAGAATCTCATGGTGAACAAACTGGCTGTGGGTCACACAAGCACTGAGAAATGCTCCTGTCCTATCCTGCACAGATCTGAATGGAGTGACTGCCAGTAACAATAATGAAATGCAGACAGACACACTGGCCAACAGATTACCTTCCCAATCACAATAAGATCCATTCCAATACTCATTGAGTGGGAGCAACAAAATAGTGATGACCCTCTTCAAAGGTTACTGCCCCAAGCTAACTGCTACTACAGATGCTAGGATTTGAAGCAAGTTAGGTTGTAGCACAGATGGAATGTATAACAATAATGAGTGGTTTACTTCAATATATAAATAAGTTCTGAATACAATGGTGGAAACACTAAAGCTGTTTGAAAGTAGTATATACAAAATTCATCAAACTGCTATGAAATATTTCTTCCAAGAGAAGTTATTGCTAATAACAAACAGCAGTTATTCAAATCAACAGGTGTATTTGCAAAGGCCAACACAGAGGGAACTAATGACTTAAAGCTGGTGAAGAAATAATGTAAACAATCACGGAAAGTGGAAGAATTACGAACATAAAACCAGAATAAATATTGAAATCCATACAGAAATCTTGATGTAACAAGAAAACCTGACACACACACACAATGATATACTATCACAAATACCACTAGAGGCACAGCTCACACTGACAAATGACCAAGAAAGGGTACTTCTCCCTTTTGCTTGTCCAGGGAGCTGCTGACTGCAAGATTAGGCACTTGTAAACTGATGGAGTTGGGTTGAAAAGTGATTACTGTATTGACATCATCTGATGTTTTTCATTGAGTATATAGTACACTGAGAAAAGTAAACCAGTAAAAAAAATACTGCTGAAAACTGACAGGAGTCCTTGTACTTCATGTAGCAAGGATAATTGATCATTCACAAAAATTTTTTAATCTGTTATCAAGCCAAAAGTCCACAGCTACTAGCATTCATAATGAATTTTTTATACTGCTTCGTTTTCTTATGTATAAAACATAACTCATTGGAGTTGGAATATAAAACTTAGGCCAAAAGCCCAGCTCTGAGACCTATAAGATCATTCAGTGCTGAAAGGAAAACTGAGAATATAGGAGGTTTTACAGTTGCACTATGAAACAACTATTAGGAGAGGGCGGAAAGATGGAAGAGTGGAGGACTCGGGTACAATTAAAAGAATGGAAAGGGTTGCAGCAAGGAGCCTTCAGTAATTCCTACAGTGCAATGACGGCACTAACCCCCTATAGGATGTATATAACTCGTGTAAAAGGTTCAATTACTTTCACAAATAGCTCTGCTCTTGCTCCATTACTTCTTCCCCCTTCCTACCCTTGTCTTCTTTCTTTCACATACATTTTTTTTTCTCCCTACTGCACGCACCTACACTGATAAGGCCTCATAAACAAAGAATGGATCAATGAAATGCCTGAAAAGCAGAACAACTGACTAATACTAAATAAATGAGAAAGATTTTTTTGCTGCTAATTACTAATTGCAATAATAGTTCAACCCCTACATTGAATTTACTCAGTTGTCTGTTTTGACTAAACCAACCTGACATGTTTAGTCAAAACAGAGAACATGCATTATTAAACAAAAGTACTAAAGCCAGACAAAATGTTTTCCAGTAGATGACTCACAGAAGAAAATCCTATCTACAAAGTTTAAGTTATATGGTGTTCCTACGTTCGGTAATCCATAACCTTCCCAATCTAGAAGTGGCTCTATCACCCTTGCATGTCAATTCTTCATAACTGGTTTCTTTACCTTACATACAACTGCCAAACAAAACTCAACTCCTTGAAACTTGTTACATAATTAGATATTATTGCTTCAAAGCTCAGCTTCTGTCTTAAAACTGTTACCTACACAAAACATGTGGTCACTCTCCAAGAAGTCAGATATCTAAGGAAAAGCTCCTATAAAAAGTACCAAATGGCATCCATTCTACATCACCCACTACAAAGACCTGTGGTAGCCGCATACTTCTGTAACTAATCTGCATACAGGCTACCAGCCACCCACCTGAACTACAATTCTGAATAGTTATTTGCTTCACAATTTTGCCACATTCTAAAAATTGAAGAGATTCATGATACAAAGTTATCAATTAGAGTTAATGAAAAAAAATGCATGTCATATTTCTACTGTGTTTAACTTTAAATGAACTAATTGCATCATAATTTAGCTATTTAGAATGAGGGAAATTTTCCCGCATACACTTCAATACTATAATTTCTCTTCTCATCAGTAATGATAATTTCTGCTCAATTTCAGTAGTTACTACCTAACCACTTCTACATCGACTATTTTCATACACAGTTCAGTACGGGACTTACCTGCGCTAAAAAATACTTTGCATTATTTAACAAATGCATACACCAAACCCTTATTGTATGGTACCTCTTACTTATGTTATTGAAACATTATTATATCTAAAAGGTCACGCAATATCACATTTGTTCCACCTCTCTGGCAACTAACTAGAAGCTTTCTCACATTCAACGTACTTATTTCTCAAGTTGTAATTTCAAAACATTTCCACATTTCACAATATTTGCTATAAAGAATGGAAGAGTATTCTACAATATGAGTGTTAAATGACTGTCCAGTATTTCATGACTAGTGTTAAACTTGTGTGCACACATGGATACAGTGCCACTGGCCTCTTTATATACTTACACAAACCTAAATAATGGAAAACAATACACTTAGGTAGGAAAAGCACCATTCTGTGTTAAGAGTCAAAGTCAGATTCCATGCAATAGTTCCAGAAAATAAAAAAATAAAAAGGGGGAAGGGAATACTAATTACCAAAAAAAATAAAAAAGGGGGGAAGGAATAATTACTTAAGAGTGCACTCTTGAGCATAAAACACACCCAAATAGTAAGTAAATATTATCTGGTAATATAGTACAAATAAATTATGAACCCTTTCATAAATAACAGAGGGCTGAAGTGTAATATTAAAATGTTATGAGATGCAAAATTAGGCCACAAAAGGACTCATAAAAGAATCCCATTTAAGTAGAGGAGCCAATCACTCCTGCTGTGGCTCAGCCTCCCTATAAGGCCGCTGTGCCCATTACAGCTGTGGGCTGATGACTTGGGTGGTGGCTACCTGTCTTGGAGGCGTTTGATGATGCCCTCTGCCTGGTAGTTGGCAGGGCGAGGTAGAGACGCTGCAGAGGAAGGAATCAAAGACTCTGTGGCCCACAATCTCTGATCTTGTCCACTCATTAACGCAGCAGTCTCAGTTGATGTACTACTGTACTGAAGGCTGATTGTATCGCAAACTTCTTGGCTTATCTCACCATCAACACCAGTTGCCTGAAGAAAAATTAGTCATCAGTTAGTTACTTATATTACAAATGCTTATCTAAGTGACAGCGACAACAAATTAAAAATTATTTCACACACTTGTATACAAGCTATTTTTCATGGCAAAAACCTTGTAATATGTTGACAACATACCTTTGCATTAGCACCAGCTTTCTGCAGTTGCTGTTTCTCCCATTCACGCTCATGGTCACTATCCTCACTTCCATCACCAGCTGGAAGTAGACTCAAGTCAATAAAAGTATTCATTTGATCATCATAACAAAAAACAATAAAAAAAAAAAATTGAAAAAACTTGTACATCCAACTCCCATTTAAATTATAGAGAACTAGAAGCCCCAATCACAGGGAGTATTTTAACAAGATCATGACCCCCTGTGACTAAAAATACACCATTAGGGATATACACTTAGATTTTTATCTTTAAAAAATTTTTCAACACCTTCTCACCGATTCACTTCTTGACTCCTGGAGCTAGCCAAAAGGATTTGTTTTAGTTTGAGGTAAATATTGTGGCAAAACAAACTTAAAATAAAGAAAGCTACTCCACTTGGCAGAAAGAAGACAACACAGAGCCCTTAGTACTGCTTACAGAGTGCCATGCAAGGTTCACAGTTGGCAATATACCCCCTGCATGAACTTTGATAGAACTAACACTAAAAGACAATATGTAAGTACTCATACATTTCTGTATATGCAGCTATTACTGTATTTTATAAAGTTTGTATGGTGCTTTTATGTTGCATGGAACCAGTGGTTATTCAGTAATGGGACCAACGGCTTTATGTGACTTCCGAACCACAACGAGAGTGAACTTCTACCACCAGAAATACACATCTCTCACTCCTCAATGGAATGGCCGAGAATCGAACCCGCGACCACCAAGGTGGGACGCTAACACCATACCAACCACGCCACGGAGGCGCTGTATTTTATAAAGTATGGAGTACTACACTGTCCTGTAAAAGTGCAAATTCAATGATAAGCTATCTGTACACTTCTCTCTCTATCTTACTCTACCCTTTACATCCAGGAAATTACTTAGCCAATCAGCACAGAGCATTCAACCACACACACAATGAGCCCACTGAGGGAATTCAACTGATCTACAGCACAACAGCATAGCTGATACTACAGTGATCATCCTGTGGAGTTCAATCTAGAAAAAGTGCAAGACCTCTGTGAATCAATCCATCATAAATTGTTGAAAACTTTCAATATGCAAATGAGTTGCTTAATGTCATCGTTCATATAACATGGGAGTTAGCAAAAGTTACCGTAATCGCATAAGTCAAAAGTTCTACTCTTTTACTGTCATCATTATACTGCACTACAGTTTAATAAGACTACCAAGTTAAAATTATACTCTTAATACTGCCTTATTGGAGGATTTATTTTTAAATCAAAAGTGAAATACCAAAGAAAGTTTATGTTTAGAAGGTGGAGAGCTAGGGACCAAAGGGATGGGTGAAGTGTAAAGGCAGAAAGCATGCTACAAAAGATCTTTAATATTATCTCGTGTCGCTTGCAAGGCACAATTAAATGATTCTAAAGGTTTAAGGCAGCAGTCCCTCCACCCACAGGTGCCAAGACTCCTGCCTTTAATATTTCATGTTTCCTTTGCTGAGAATTTTTTTTAGCTTTACCTTCCTCAAATATGATAATGTTATGATACAATAAAGTTTGTTCATACTTACCTGGCAGATATATATATAGCTGTATTCTCCGAAGTTCGACAGTATTTCAAAACTTACGACACACGCCAGATGGTTAGTACCCATTCCCGCCGCTGGGAGGCAGGTATCAGGAACCATTCCCATTTTCTATTCAGATTTTCTATTACCACTGTCTCCTGAGGGGAGGCGGGTGGGCACTTTGATTATATAAGGTAAGTATGAACAAACTTTATTGTATCATAACAATATCATTTTGTTCATGAAGCTTACCTGTCAGATATATATATATAGCTGAATCCCACCTTTGGAGGTAGGGAGAGACAGAATAGGATTTTAGGAAACATATACATGCAGATGATTGACATCTTGGTTCCATACCTGTTAGCATAGCTGACTTCGTGATTACTGTCACCCAAGTCGGCTTTTGCTTTACTAGAGTATAGCTGGTGAGTTCTAGATGATCTGTCAACGGGAGCGTGACCACAATGTGACTAGACCATATTGACCATCCTATGAGGGCTAAGAAGTAAAATATATATCACCACCTGACCAACCTAGCCAAAGTTAAGGATGTTTAACTAAAGCTAAGAATTGAGAAGTCCGCCACTGGCGGCCAACCCAACAACTATAATTAACAGCTCTTTCTAACCATTTTCTACAGGATAGGATGAGTGGTACTTCTTGCCCCCAAGATTGTGTCAGCGGACACGTATGGCCCTAGCGAACAGCAGATCTCATATGTCGTCTTCACATCTCGCAGGTAGTGTGAAGCGAACACAGAGTTGCTTCGCTAAAATGCGGCACTCAGGATGTTACTGAGTGCCATGCTCCTTTGAAATGCCTCCGAGGCCGCACCCTCACCTCGTGAGCATTCAGTTTAAAAGATTTCAAATCCTTGTCCAAACATGACGAATGAGCCGCTTTGTAAGAGCTCTTTAAAAAGAACGCCAGGGCATTCTTTGACATGGGCAAGTCTGGTCTTTTTACGGAACACCGCAGATTGTCCAAAGGACCTCGACTTCCTTTAGTTTTATCTAGATAAAACTTGAGAGCCCTGACAGGGCACAGGACTCTCTCTGGCTCTTGCCCAATAATTTGTGCCATCCCCTTGATATCCAAGTTTCTGGGCCAAGGGTTAGATGGGTTTTCATTCTTAGACAAGAACAAAGGGCTTAGAGAACACACCGCATTATGTCTCTAAAGCCAATATGTCTGCTGATGGCTTAAACCTCACTAACCCTCTTTGCCGTAGCTAGAGCGGTTAGAAAGATTAGCCTTTCTGGTCACGTGCTTCAAGTTTGCAGAAAGGAGAGGTTCAAAAGGCTTCGACATCAGGAACTTCCAGACTAAGTCTAAGTTCCATGTTGGAAGCTTCGATTTAGACAGTTTCGAGATTTCAAAAGACCTCAAAGATCGTGAAGGGCTTTGTTCGACAGATCCAAACCTCTGAGTCCAAAGACCGTCGACAACATACTTCTGTATCCTCTAATAGTTGAGACTGCCAGCTTATCCACATTCCTCAGACGGAAAGGGAAGACGGCAATCTAATTCACAGAGGTCGAGGTGGAGGAACAGCCATTCTTCCTGCACCATCTCCAGAAAACAGCCCACTCCGCTTGGTACACTGCAAGAAAGGAAGCTCTTCTAGCCTTGGCAATTGTACATGCCACTGATTTGAAAAGCCTCCCGCTCTGGTAAACTTCTCGATAGTCTGAACGCAGTCAGACTCAGAGCGGAGAGGTTTTGTAGTACCTCTCGAAGTGGGGCTGTAAGAGAAGATCGACTCTCTCGGGAAGGGTCCTTGGAAAGTGCGCTAGGAAGGACACGACCTCTGTGAACCAGTCGCTTGACGGACAACATGGGGCGATCAGCATCATCCTCGCTCCCTCTGACGCTGCAAATTATCTTATTACTTACTCCTAAGAGTTTGAATAGGGGAAAAGAAACTAAACATCCATCCCCGTCCAAACCCATAGGATGGCGTCTATTGTTACCGCTCGGATCGTGAAAAAAGGGGAGCAGTCTAGAGGAAGCCTCTTCGTCTTCAACATTGCAAAGAGATCTATCAAAGGACACCCCTAAAGTCTCCACAACTCTCGACGTACTTCTACATACTTCTAAGTGAAGAGTCCACTCGGACGTCAGTAGTTGCTACCGTCGATCGAGAAGATCCGCACGGACGTTCTGCAATCCTGTAACGAACCTCTTGAGGATCGTTACGTTCCGTGTCTGTTCTCACCCCAGGCTCTCTCTTGTTAACTCGAACAGGGACCGAGAGAGTGTTTCTCGATACTTCTTGCGATATGCGAGAGCTGTGGAATTGTCAGAGTTGATCTGGACCACTCGGTCAACAACTCATTCTTAGAAGAACTGGAGAGCCAACCTCATTGCTTCCAATTCTTTGAGATTATGTGCCAGGACATCTGTTTCCCTCTCCAGATGCCTGGCACCTTCTCGCTATCACCTTAGGTGATCGTTGACTGACTGAGAAATGTTCAGAATCACTTCCATATCTTCGATGTTTTTTCAGTTTTCCGGTAGGAAAAACTGGAGATGTCTGAATTACAGTCTCTTCAGGGAAACAAACTTCTCCAGCGAGGAAATGGTCCCCAGCAGACTCATCCATTCCCTCACCGAGCCTGTTTCCTTCCCCAATAAGGCTGCGCTTTGCCTAAGCAGGTGTGCATTATCATCATAGCGCTATGCCACGGTAGACTCATACAGAATTCTGTTACAGTGCAGTAAACAGAACCGAAAAGTCTAAGAGATCTCTGTTGAAAAATTTCGCAAAGCGAAGGCGATGTTCATTCATGCATGCGAGAATTCCCTTCAACCCGAGGCAAAAGTCCATGATTGTAGGGCAGAGATACAGTTAGTCAGTCAATCCCGCAGGAGAGAGACGTAACTGACCGCGCATGGCAGACAACCAGCTGGAACTGAGCTGGCTCTACAGCAGTGTTGCCACTGGATCCGCATATGCATTCCGTCTGGATAAAAACAAAAATATATTTGTTTAGCCTTGATAACTATGTGGAAATGTTTTCCGTTCCAGACAGTAGGACGGAAATCGGAAAATGAAATGATGGTGCTCGTACCATGGATTTATTTTTCCGTCACAACCTCAAGAATTCCACATTTTGGCAACGCTGCTCTACAGTGACAGCAGTCTACTTTCGCCGTCTCGCACTATTCTGCCTGAGTTGCCAGCTATTCCATTCTACGAAGGGCTATGTTTGATACCATCATCGAGCAGAAAGAAACTCTTAAGCAGGTACATTTAGGCGAAACAGATTTCGCTAAATACAGAAGCTGAGCTGGTGTTGTCGTAACAATACCTAAAATAACTAAAAAGGGAAACTGGAAACTCCTGGAGGGTTGCCGGGAGTACCGATTAAATGTAATTAGAATAAAAGTCCTCTCGGTCGCCATCCGTAGGGGTAACTACGGTATGCGTATATAACTTGAACCATACAATCGCTTAATAGCAATATGTAGAATACGTAGAGTATTTTGGCCACTTGGACAGCTATCTCCCTACTACATTCTTTCTTCGACGAGAGAGAGAGGGAATGGAGATCTTAGCCAAGAGAACGAATTAGTATTAGCCGCAGGAGAGCCTCAAGTGAGAACCGAGAACCGAAGAGGACAACTCAATCTTCTAAGTTATTGGACAGAAGGCTTCATGGACACAGTCTACAAGTCTTTTTCCCCGACGAGCCTCAGCGAGGTAGTAACCAATGAAAGAGAGTTCTTCTGAATCTTGTCAATGAGAGCTTATCCGATTACGCGATCGAATGTTATTGGGATCTTTGTCAATGAGAACTAACCCATTTACGTGACAAAGAGTTTAATATTTTGTCAATGGGGGCTTACCCACTTACCTGACAAAACGTTTAGTATCTTGTCAATGGGGGGAACCCACAGATATGACAAAAGGTAATCTAAGAATTTTGAGCATATAGTCTTCCCGATTCCCGTAGAAATCGAGGAAGGGGCAGGATTCCTGCTCAGAGACTGGGCTTATGGCAGGTAGGACCCGAAGGTTCCCCTTAGGCAGCGCCTTCCTGAGCGCAGAAGAGGCGTTTTATGACACCGAAATCTGCGTCAATTTACTAGTCTCCTTCTAGATGCCATATCATCAGAACCAACCTGACCTCGAAAAGGGGGTCTCCTACTTGAAGTAGGGTTCAAGACGAAAGTCGGGAATGCTTAATAGCAAACTCCGAAGCTTTGCGAAGTTCCGGTAAAGGAACGTCCTGCGGAGCGTTCTGAAGAGTGTCCGATAAAGGAGCGTCTTGAGGAGCGTCCTGAAGAGCGTCCATGTCAGCGTCCTGACGAGCTTCCACAAAAGCGTCCAGAAAAGCATCATGCTGAGCGTCCTGACGAGCAGCTCGTGACGAAGCCGCTTGCAAAGCATCCAGCTTAGCAGCTTGAGAAGAGTCCAGCTTAGCTACCGAACTAGCGTCATGCTTGGCAGCCGACGGAGCGTCCCTCAGGGATGAGCGAGGGGCGTCTTGGCGAGCTGCTTGACTATGCAAAGCAGCTTGCCGGGTGTCAAGCTTAGCAGCTTGAACAACATCCTGCTTCGCAGCAGAGAGAACGTCACGTACCGTATACGGAGCGCCACGAGGAGAGATGGGGGGAGCGTCTTGGGGAGCAGGAAAACAATCCTTGCTACGAGAGTAACGACGTTCCTTCCTCTCGACAGAGCGTCGAGCGTCTCGAAAGGCGTCCTAGCGAGGGGCTTGCCGAGCGTCTTGATGCATAGAACGCCGAGCGTCCTGAAAGACGTCCTCGCGAGGGTATTACCGAGCGTCTTGCCTTGAAGAGGAGACTGCCTGATTTCTTAACAGACAGCCTCGAATCCTTCCTGCGGCGACGCAGTACTGCCTCTCTCTTGGTGAAAAACGAGGCCAACTGTTGCTGATCCTGTGAGAAGTGAGGGGCGAGGGGACGCCTTCTTCCTTCTCACAGTAACAAGGTTAGGGTGTCTGGTGCTCAAAAGCGTCCTGCTCCGATGACGTCCTGTTTCTCTTCTGCGGTGGAAAGTCGTAAGAAAGTTCAGGCGACGTTTGCAACGCATGACGAGAGAGAGGACGTGAAGCGTCCTCTTCTATAAAGCTTCTCTTTAGAGGGCGCGAGTCCTTCCGAAAGTTCCAACCCCCGTGCGGGGAGGACGCTTCGGAGGACGAGAAGCAATCCTTCAGGATTTGTGCACGTGCACGATCTTTGGCAGCCTGGGAAGCGTCTTCAGGTCCTGCCGAAGGGACGCCAGATCGGTGGGGAATCCCCGTAACCCTCCTTCGGCTTTCGACTTGCCCACTCCCTGTGTCCTGGGAGTCCGACAGAGGTCCAGGCCTAGAGGCATTATAGGGCCGATCTGACGCCCTCTCCACAACACTAGGGGCACTACACTTCAAAACACTGACTGGAGAGCGAGCACTTTAGATTCCAAGATAAGGATGGAATCCACAATAACAGAAAGGGCATTACCTCTCGCAGACATAACCTCATAGCCCGTAGGCCATACTACAGGGTTAGGCAAAACAAAGTCTACAGGAAGGTTAGCAGGTTCACTACCCTGACTTCTGTTTACTGATGCAGTCTTTGAGGAAGACCGCCTGATTCAATCACACTCTAATTTGCGTACATACGAATCATACGTTTTCCCTTCGGAATCAGTCAAACTCTCACACTCCTTACATCGATCTTTCAATAAAGAAACATGCCCTGTACACATCGTGCATACCAAGTGAGGATCTATTGAAGCTTGCGGTAGCCTCACCTTACTCTTGCAGACAACAGTCAGAAACTAGCCGAATTAGATTCAGACATCTTATGCAAAGGTCAATCAAAACCAAATTCAAATCAATCTATGATAGCGTATGCCTAGCCACAAATCCAAGTCAATATACCAAAAGACAATTAGGATACTTAAGCGGCAATGAAGTTTACAAAATCCTAAGACAGAGGTACTGAAAACAGGTGTTGACAGTACCGGCGACAGAGAAAATCTGAATAGAAAATGGGAATGGTTCCTGATACCCGCCTCCCAGCAGCAGGAATGGGTACTAACCACCTGGCCTCCCACTGCGTGTGTCGTAAGTTTTGAAATTCTGTCGGACTTCGGAGAATACAGCTATATATATATCTGACAGGTAAGCTTCATGAACAAAATACCAAATTAAATAAGACTTTTATTTTCCCTTACATAAAACCTACACTTTCATACATATAATATTTCCTGCACTTCACAAAGTTCAGCTGTTTCTAGACATTTCTTATTTCAGAATAAATCCCTTGTAAGGAATGTGACTCTCGTCTCACTGAACCAAATTTTAACAATACCAACCATCTGCAGTGTGCCACACAATGCACATTATAAACAGTACCCCTCGATGGATGCTAAACAATAAGAGACAAGTCCGAGGAATTATATAATATTTTCCTTATGCTTGAAGTTGTGACAGTAAAAAGAACATGAAAAGAAAGTAAAATCTACGACCAAACATGACCCTAATAAAGATGGCTAAAAAAAAAAAAGTATTTACACTTTATAAGCAGCACCCCTCTACAGATACTTATCGATGGGAGACTAGTAATGTATGAAGAATTATATAATATTTTTCCTTATGCTTTTAGTTGTGAAGTAAAAGAGAACAAGAAGTGAAAGTAATATCTATGACCAAACATAATCCTAATAAAAATTACTAAAACGTCTTTAAACACCATCCATATCGTGTATACAGTAAACATCCCAGATTCGGGGGCTTGCGATTCACAGACGTGTGTGTGTGTGTGTGTGTGTGTTAAATGGCTTTTAATTGAGAGAGAGAGAGAGAGAGAGAGAGAGAGAGAGAGAGAGAGAGAGAGAGAGAGAGAGAGAGAGAGAGAGAGAGAGAGAGAGAGAGAGAGAGAGAGACCTACCTTGTGCTGCATCAAAGGCCTCTCTTCTCTGCTCTCGATCTCTTGCTTGGTGATTCATAGAGAAGTCCATTCGAGATGTTCCCTCTTCATCATCACTACGATCATTGTCATCCTCCCGCACCAAGCGCCCTTTTGATTCTTCAAACCTGAGGGTAAATCCCATCACTGTTAGTCCTCCATTAATAATACAAATGAAATTAAAAAGTTCTCTCTAGTTTTCATTAGTATTTTCATCTGTCAATAATACCATTAAGCTTAAAACAGAACTCGCATATGGCTGACTCATACAATTAAATATATCAAAAATACTATTAAGTGAAAACAAAAAGGCAAAGAGTGTTTCATGGTATGGTTTGTACTACTGCATTATCTACACTGTGTATTAACAGCATACTACAAAAATGTGCCAATACAAACCCCAGAGCTAGTGTAGCTTGTTCACAGATCATTCAAAATAACTTTTGAGAAGCAATTTTCTTGTGAATACAGTGGCGGGTAAAGAACATTCACGTTTAATCATCCAGTTGAACATAGGAATACTGAGAACAGCAATAAACTTCTAAGATAGGAATACTGAGAACAGCAATAAACTGCTAAGAATAAAAACTAGATCAATTTACTTTATAAAAGTTTGTTTGCAATGGAAAATGAAAAAAATAAATGCATTAATACATTTTCATATAACATATAGGTAAATGTCTACTGCATGGGAGAAATCATTCCTCTGCTTAGGTGAAGAGTTGTTCATAATGATAGGTAAATTTTTCTGGTAGTACTGGTTTTTGTTAAGGTACTGGCTGTACTTCAGTCTTGAGTAGCCTCAACTAGCATTTGCAATATTTGGGGATTCACGAGTAGGGCAGGGAACCTATATTGTGCAAATAATCGGAGCCAATTGTAAATGACCCTTCCTGGACGGGTGAATACTATATCGATATGCAGCTCCTCAGGCTGGGTAAACTTTGAGGTTGGCCAATTTATGAAAAAACATATCAGGGGAGAGAGGAAGTTATGCAAATGCACATGGTGAAAGGAGAAAATTCTACAAAAATTTTCCCTTCCTTCCACGAGATGTTGAAAATAGCTATTTACGACCCCTTGTGGAGCCACTTTTACAAGACAACCACAAATTTTACCAACTTGTATGTTTTTAACAATAAATTATTTTATTTTATTTTGTAAAATTATAATTACAGCTCACACAATATCAAAACAGATAAGAAATAAAATCAGTAACAAATTCTAAGCATATTTGTTGAAAAATATTTACATACATTTACCGAGAAGGAAGGTTCAGTATTTTTTTATTTTTATGTTTTTCTAATATTTCTTTGCAAAATTACATTTACAACCGACATACTATCACAAAAGACAAGAACAGCAACCTCTTGGTATATTTATGAGCCAATTTACAAAGACGTCATACATTCCCCCTTGTGTTTTTGGCCAGTGTAAAAGTTGCCATTAGTGAATTTATGGGCTGTAGAAGTATTAGCACCTCTTTCCCGCCCGATTCTTTCCAAATCGATGGCCCTTGACATTGTTTATCTACAGGGTCAATCCGTCCACCATCCCAAACCTGTTATTACTACTCCTGAGGAGCAATCTGTCCATTAAGGGTTGAAATCAACTTCAAATAAGGGAAAATGCCTTAAAAAGATAATGAGCTATTAAGGCCATCTAAATAAAAAGTATTAATAAAATATAAAAAAAATCATAAACTACTCAAATTAGTAAAAGATAATTAACTTCATCATATAAAGAACTAACCTTATGGTATCTTCCAAAGGAATATTATCACCTCTTTCTCTGGCTTGCTGTCTTTGTTTCCTGATGGCATGAATCATATTTGCATCTGGGATTTGACCACCTGTAAAAAATTGCACTCTGAAAACACTGGTGGGTCCTATTTCACTAGAAACCAACTGGGCAGAAACTTATATCTAAACAACAATGAGGTTAGTAGTGATGTGCTTGGTGTAGAGTCCTAGCTTGCCGAACTGACAATAAGAAATGGTAAATTGAAAGAAATTCTTCTCATTCATATATACATTTTAAGCATCAATTAATGCAACAAAAGCATACTGCAATGATTAAATGGACTTATGATTTTAAAATTTAGGCTTTAAAACTGGTACAAAACTGCTTTCAAAGGATACTAATTACTACCAATTAATGACTAGTAAAGCATGGTTTCAATTTTAAAGGAAACCAAGACAAAACTATCTCACTATACCTTTACCTGAAACATTAGTATTTACATCTATCATGATGACTGAAATACGCTAACATTCTCAGTGTCAATGACATTATTTTTTTCCTTAAAAGTGTCTTGGAAATTTACCATGTGTCCAAAGAGGTCAAAGGTTACAGTTTTCATCAGTGCATCCCAACCCTCAAAAAAGATCATATTTATTAGAAAGTAACCAGAATTCCTCTATATGACCTTGAAATAGTATATAAACAAGTCTCATAAAAATACGAAAAATATAGTCATAAAGATTCCTTCCCGTAGCAGCAGATTACAGTGTGAGTTAATGGATGACTACTGTAGTTACTTGAATACTGTATTGCCAGTATTTTTACTTTTCTCAAACATCCATGACTTCAGGGAACATTATTACCTGAAAATGACAATTTGTCCAAAATTGCATTTTTCCTAACTATACAAACCTGAGGTCCTTTTACAATAGGAAGGTTACTAGCGGCAGCTGTATAGGTCGTAAGCTTTCGAACAAGGGGTTCGGTAGTTAACTGCTTGTCCGACAGGCGCGCACGCGCGACTGGGAGGTAAACAATCACTTTTGCTTTTGGCCCAAGCAAAAACTGCAGAGTGAGGGGTGGCATGAGGTGGGACTATGTGTAAAAGGACCTCAGGTTTGTATAGTTAGGAAAAATGATATTGTTATGATACAATAAAGTTTCATACATACTTACCTGGCAGATATATACATAGCTAAGACTCCGTCGTCCCCGACAGAAATTCAAATTTCGCGCCACTCGCTACAGGTAGGTCAGGTGATCTACCGGCCTGCCCTGGGCGGCAGGACTAGGAACCATCCCCGTTTTCTATCATATTTTCTCTCTTCCACCTGTCTCCTGCGGGGAGGCTGGGTGGGCCTTTAATTGTATATATCTGCCAGGTAAGTATGTATGAAACTTTATTGTATCATAACAATATCATTTTCATACAATCAACTTACCTGTCAGATATATACATAGCTGATTGGCACCCTTCGGTGGAGGGTAAGAGACAGCTACTATATGGAATAGACAGGTAAACAACATATGTTGTAGGTATAAATAAAACCTTGGTTCCTACCTGATAGGTGGTAGACTTCGTGGGTGTTTGCCCAGTAGTCTGCATCACCTCAAGAAACTTTAGCGAGATATATGATCTATGGCCAAGAGTTCTTGTGGGTCTGCCGATGGGGTCTTATCCGCTTACTCGGCAGAGCCTAAAAGGACTTTGTCAATGGGTGCTGATCCACTTATATGACAATACACCTTATGAAGGAGCACACAACCAATCCCGACCACCTGATCCTAACCATATGTTAGAACTAAGGATTGTTCCGAGTTATCCCCGAACTCGTCACAACAACCGTAACTCAAAACCACTACGCACACATACATAATTTCAAAAAAAAATTATACTCATCTAATTAGATATGACAAGATTCTCTTACTGAACAACATAGACGGCCGCCCGTGCTAAACCAAGTCCTCCATTGTTCGAAGAGACTCCAGACCATATCTAAAAAGAAGAAAAGTATATACATTTAAGGATTGGTGTCGGCTCCCGTACCCAGAATCGTATCCGCCGATACGAAAGGACCTAGAGAAAAACACTTCTCATATGTCACACGAACGTCTTTCAAGTAATGAGATGCAATACTGAGTTGCATCTCCAAAATGTCGTATCTATGATGTTTTTAAGCGACATATTCTTATGAAACGAGAGAGACGTCGCTACAGCTCTCACTTCATGAGCTTTAACTCTCAACAGTTGTAACTGTTCGTCAGGACAGACCTTATGAGCGTCTGTAATGACGTTTCTCACAAAGAATGCCAGCGCATTCTTGGACATCAGTCTTGTGGGGTCTTTGACCGCGCACCAAAGACCTTGTCTAGAGCCTCCCATCTGATGTTTTCTCTGAAGGTAGAACTTCAGAGCTCTTACAGGGCATAGAGACCTCTCTGCTTCTCTGCCTACGAGACTCGATATGCCTTTGACTTCGAATGACTTAGGCCAGGGATTCGTGGGATTCTCGTTTTTAGCTAAAAACAGGGTCTTAAACGAGCAAATAGCTGAGTCTCCCTTGAATCCCACTTTATCCTGCAGAGCATGTAATTCACTAATTCTCTTTGCCGTAGCTAAAGATAATAGGAATAGGCATTTTCTGGTGATGTCTCTAAACGATGCCAGATGAGGAGGTTCGAATCTTTCAGATGAAAGAAACTTGAGGACTACGTCTAGGTTCCAGTTCGGAGGTACCGGTTCCTTCGACTTTGAAGTCTCAAATGACCTTATGAGATCGTGGAGATCTTTATTTATCTGCCAGATCTAATCCTCTATTCCTGAAGACAGCAGAGAGCATACTTCTGTATCCCTTTATTGTGGATACAGCTAGATGAGATTTTCTCTCAGGAATAGCAGGAAATCAGCAATTTCCGCTATAGAGGTAGTGGAGGAGGACAACTTCTTGGATCTACACCACCTTCTAAAAACCTCCCACTTCGATTGATTGGTATACTTTCGTAGTGGAGGTTCTGCGTGCTCTCGCGATCGCGCTTGCCACTTCGCGAGAAAAGCCTCTCGCTCTGACAAGTCTTTCGATAGTCGAAAGGCAGTCAGAGCGAGAGCGGGGAGGTTTTTTGATGGTACCTCGTTGAAGTGTGGTTGTCTGAGAAGGTCCGTCCCTTCTTGGTAGGGATCTCGGAAAGTCTACGATCCACTCTACCACCTCCGTGAACCAATCTTGGGCCGGCCAAAAGGGGGCTATTAACGTCATCCTCGTCTCCTTTGACGCCACAAACTTTTTCATTACTAATCCCAGGATTTTGAATGGGGGAAAAGCATATACGTCTACTCGAGACCAATTTAGCAGGAAGGCGTCTACCATAAGTGCTCTTGGATCTTCCACGACCGAGCAAAAGACTGGCAGCCTTTTGGAAATGAATGTGGCGAAGAGATCCACATGAGGTGTCCCCCACAGCGACCAGAGATCTAGACACACTTCCTCGTGTAGGGTCCACTCTGTATGAAGGACCTGGTTCCTCCTGCTGAGTCTGTCCGCCCTCACATTCTTTACTCCCTGTACGAACCTTGTCAGAAGGGAGATGTTCCTGTGAGACGTCCAAAGCAATAGGTCTCTCGTCAGTTCGTAAAGGAACGAGGAGTGAGTCCCTCCCTGTTTCCGAATGTAGGCAAGTGCGGTGGTGTTGTCCACGTTTACTTGCACTACTTTGTTTGACACCAGAGGTTCTAGACTCTTCAAAGCCAGATGCACAGCGAAGAGCTCTTTGCAGTTTATGTGCCAAGTCCCCTGTGCTGGTTCCCAGGTGCCTGACACCTCTACTGAGCCTAATGTCGCTCCCCAACCTTTCTCCGACGCGTCGGAGTACAACACTAGGTCTGGGTTCTGTGTTTTTAGAGAGATCCCTTTGTTCTCTTCCAGAGGGGGCAACCACCATTCCAGGTGCGATCTTATCTCCACTGGAATGGGAAATACGTCCGAAAGCTGTCCGGTTTTCCAGCTCCAAGACTTCTTGAGGAAGAATTGAAGCGGACGTAAATGCAGTCTTCCTAGTGGGAAGAACTGTTCGAGCGAGGAAAGGGTCCCTAGAAGGCTCAACCATTCCCTCGCCGACGTATGTTCCTTCCCTAAGAAGAGAGAGACTATCCGCAAAACCTTTTGTGATTCTCTCTTGCGAGGAAATACTCGAAAACCCCGAGAATCCATCCGAATCCCAGATAGACTAGGTCCTGTCTGGGGGTCAGCTGAGACTTCTCGAGGTTCACGAGCAATCCCAACGCTTTGATCAAATCTAGAGTTAACTTTAGGTCCTCCAAGCACTGTCTCTCTGATCTGGCCCTGATGAGCCAGTCGTCCAGATACAGAGAGATATTTACTCCTTTGAGGTGAAGAAACTCGCCACATTCTTCATCAGGCTTGTGAAGACCTGAGGAGCTGTGGACAGGCCGAAACACAAGGCTCTGAACTGAAAGATCCTTCCCCCCGTCATGAAACGGAGGTACTTCTTCGATGAAGGGTGGATCGGGACGTGAAAGTAGGCGTCCTGGAGATCTAGAGACACCATCCAATCTCCTTGTCGTAATGACGCTAGGACTGAAGCAGAAGTCTCCATGGAGAACTTCTCCTTCTGAACAAATTTGTTCAGAGAGCTGACGTCCAGTACTGGTCTCCAGCCTCCCGAGGCTTTCGCAACCAGAAAAAGGCGATTGTAAAACCCGGGGAGTTTTGATCCAGTACTAGTTCTATCGCTCTCTTGTCCCACATTTGTTCCACCATCGATCGAAGAGTATCCCTCAGCACAGGATCCTTGTACTTGGCTGATAGTTCCCTTGGTATTGACGTTAGGGAGGAGTGTTCAGGAAAGGGATACGATATCCCTTCCTTATGATTGCCAATGAAGACGCGTCTGCGTTTATCAGTGTCCAGGCCTCCACAAATCCCAGGAGCCTGGCACCTACTGGTGCTTGGAGGAGAGAAGCTTCATTTTCCCTTTTTAAAGGGACGAAAGGCAGACCTACCTCTCTTCTCCGGAGCCTTCCTTCTTGCGGGAGGTCTGGAGGTCGGACCACCTCGAAAGGGCTGAACTGATGTACTAGGTCCTTTCTTGTCAGATGCAGAAACAGGTTTCTTCTTCCTTGCTGACTGCGTCAGAAGATCCTGAGTCGCCTTCTCAGTTAAAGAATGAGCAATGTCCTTCACTAACTGAGAAGGGAACAAAAAGTCAGATAGAGGCGAATACAGAAGAGCTGCCCTCTGAGCGTGTGAGACTGCCTTGGTTAAGAAGGCCCCATATACAGTCCTCTTCTTTAGAAGACCTGCTCCAAATAATGAGGAGATTTCAAAAGAGCCATCCTGTACCGCTTTGTCTATACAAGACAATATGCATAACAGGGCTTCAGGTTCGATTCCTTCCGAATCATGGGCTTTCTTGGACATCACCCCAAGGGACCAATCTAAGAAGTTGAAAACTTCCAATACATGAAAGAGTCCCTTGAGGAGATGGTCCAGTTCAGAAATTCCCCACGTAATTCGTGCCGAATTGAGACCTTGTCGACGTGAAGCGTCAACTAAGGTCGAAAAATCTGCTTCCGACGTAGAAGGGAGAGCAATACCCATATTCTCTCCCGTCTGATACCAAATGCCTCTTTTACCAGCTAATCTTGCTGGAGGCATGCAGAAGACTGTTCTCACTAAGTCTTTCTTAGACTTCATCCATGAGTCTAAGGATTGTAAGGCCCTCTTCATCGAAATGGTGGGCTTCATTTTGAGAAAAGACGAAGGCTTCTTCGTCTTAGCACTCGAAAAGAGAGAGCGCGGAGAAGGAGGAGCGGCAGGAGTCAACTCGTCTCCATACTCCTCAAGAAGCAAGGCAGTCAAAAATGATATTGTTAAGATACAATAAAGTTTGTTCATACTTACCTGGCAGATATATATATAGCTGTATTTCTCCGAAGTCCGACAGAATTTCAAAACTCCCGGCTCACGCAGTGGTCGGCCATGTGGTTAGTACCCATTCCCACCGCTGGGAGGCGGGTGTCAGGAACCATTCCCATTTTCTATTCAGATTTTTTCTATTCCCACGTCTCCTGCGGGGAGGTGGGTGGGTACTTTGATTATATATATCTGCCAGGTAAGTATGAACAAACTTTATTGTATCTTAACAATATCATTTTGTTTCATGAAACTTACCCAGCAGATATATTATATAGCTGAATCACACCTTTGGAGGTAGGGAGAGACAGAAAAGGATTTTGGAAACATATTACATGCAGATGAATAACATCTTGGTTCCTTACCTGTTAGCATAGCTGACTTCGTGATTACTGTCACCCAAGTCTGCTACTGCTTTACTAGAGTCTCCAGCAAGGTAGTGACCTATATAGCTGGTGAGTTCTAGATGATCTGTCAACGGGAGCGTGACCACAATGTGACTAGACCATTTTGACCATACTATGAGGGCAACGAAGTAAAAATTCACCACCTGACCAGCCTAACAATTTTCATTCCCACATCACTTAGGCTAAAGGAAAGGAAGTCCGGCTCAGGCGGACGACCTTACAACCATAAAACAATCCATAAAAAACTCACCTACCCATTTCCTACAGGTAGGATGAGTGCTACTTCCAGCCCCCAACAAAGTGTCTGCTGCGACGTATGGTCCAAGCGCATAGCAGTTCTCGTATGTCGTCTTCACATCCCGCAGGTAGTGTGAAGCGAACACCGAGTTGCTGCGCCAAAAGGTGGCACTCAGAATGTCATTGAGTGCCATGTTCTTTTGGAAAGCTACCGAGGTAGATATAGCTCTCACTTCATGGCATTCACTTTCAACAGCTTAACATCACTGTCTTCGCAAGATGAATGCGCCTGTCTAATGGTGTCTCTCAAGAAGAATGCCAGAGCATTCTTCGACATCGGCAAATCTGGTCTTCTGACCGAACACCATAAATTGCTAGAAGGACCTCGACATTCCTTCGTTCTTTGTAAATAAATCTTGAGAGCCCTGACAGGGCACAGGACTCTCTCTGGTTCGTTTCCAATGATTTCCGCCATACCCTTAATCGCAAAACTTTTGGGCCAAGGGTTAGACGGATTTTCATTTTCGCTAGAAACGTAGGACTTAATGAGCAAACAGCATTATGTCCCCTAAACCAATATGCTTGCTAAAGGCTTGAATTTCACTAACTCTCTTCGCCGTCGCCAGAGTCGTTAGGAAAATAGTTTTCTTAGTAAGATCCCTTAAAGAGGCGTTCTGAAGGGGTTCAAACCGATTTGACATTAGGAATTTAAGTACTACATCCAAATCCATGATGGTAACTTAGGTTGAGGAATCTTTATAGTCTCGAAAGACCTTAAAAGATCGTGGATATCCTTATTATTTGCCAAATCAATTCCTCTATGTCTAAAAACTACAGATAACATACTTCTGTAGCCTTTGATTGTTGAGACTGCAAGCTTTAGGTCGTTTCTCAAGTAGAGCAAAAAGTCCGCTATTTGGCTCACAGAGGTCGTGGTAGAGGAAATGCGTGTTCTTCTGCACCAGCTCTAAAACGAAGCCCACTTCGATTGATAGACTCCAAGCGTGGAAGCTCTTCTCGCATTGGCGATTGCTTTTGCAACCGGTCTAGAAAAACCCTCGCTCTGACCAACTTTTTGATAGTCTGAATGCAGTCAGACTCAGAGCGGGGAGGTTTCCGTGGTATCTCTCGAAGTGGGGCTGTTTGAGTAGATCTGTCCTCATGGGCAATGTCCTCGGGAAGTCCACTACATAGGTCATGACCTCTGTGAACCACTCCTTTGCTGGCCAGTAAGGAGCGATTAACGTCAATCTTGTCCCTTCTGACATTGCAAACTTTTTCATCACTTCTCCCAGAATCTTGAACGGGGGAAATGCGTAAAGATCCATCCCTGTCCAGTCCCAAAGAAGTGCATCTATTGCTACTGCTCCCGGGTCGAGCACGGGGGAGCAATACAACGGAAGCCTCTTTGTTCTCGCTGTCGCAAAGACGTCCACTAGAGGACGTCCCCATAACTTCCACAGCTCTCGACACACATGCTGATGCAGAGTCCACTCGGTCGGCAGCAGTTGACCCTGCCGACTGAGGAGATCTGCAGGACGTTCTCCACGC
The DNA here is from genome assembly GCF_015104395.2 of Macrobrachium nipponense. Classification (NCBI taxonomy): domain Eukaryota; kingdom Metazoa; phylum Arthropoda; class Malacostraca; order Decapoda; family Palaemonidae; genus Macrobrachium; species Macrobrachium nipponense. The sequence goes on from NC_087206.1 coordinate 82,180,018, forward strand.
CTGCAACGAACCTCGTTAGAATCGTTACTTTCTGAGTTCTTGCCCATAACAAGATCTCTCTTGCTAGGTTGAACAATGATCGCGAGTGAGTCCCTCCTTGCTTTTTTATGTATGACAGAGCTGTGGTATTGTCTGAATTTATCTGCACTATCTTGTTTGAGACTTTTTCTTTGAAAAACTGAAGTGCAAGTATATGGCCGCCAGTTCTTTGAGATTTATGTGCCAGAACACCTGTTCTCCTCTCCAGGTGCCTGACACTTCCTCCCTCCCTAGTGTAGCTCCCCACCCGGTGGTGGACGCGTCGGAGAACAACACTAGGTCGGGGCTCTGAAGTTTGAGGGAAGTTCCTTCCGAAAGCTTCACAGGATCGAGCCACCACTTTAGGTGATCCTTTACCTCCTTTGGGATCCTCAAAATTGTCTCCAAATTTTCTTTGTCCTTCCAATTCTCCTTCAGGAAAAACTGGAGAGGTCTGAGATGTAGTCTCCCCAAGGAAACAAACTTCTCCAGCGAGGAAATGGTGCCCAGCAGACTCATCCATTCCCTCACCGAGCATGATTCTTTCCTTAAGAAGACTGATATTTTTCTAATCCCTGCTGTTGCCGTCCCTGGGACGGAAAAGCTCGAAAAGCCACTGAATCCATCTGAATCCCCAGATACACGATGGACTGTGTGGGGATCAGCTGCGACTTTTCGAAATTCACTAGAAGTCCCAGGGACTTTGCTAGAGTTAAGGTTGATTGAAGGTCCTTCAGACACCTTTCTTTCGACGATGCTCGAATTAGCCAGTCGTCTAGATATAGAGAGATCCTTATGTTTGCAAGATGAAGCCACCTCGCCACATTCTTCATTAGAATTGTGAAAATCATTGGTGCCGTACTCAGACCGAAGCAAAGAGCTCTGAATTGGAAAACTCTTCCCTTCATGACAAAACGCAGATATTTCTTCGATCGGGGATGTATCGGGACGTGGAAATATGCGTCTTGCAGGTCCAGTGATACATCCAGTCGTTTTGTCTTAAGGCCGCAAGCACTGACTGAGGTGTCCTCCATCTTGAACATCTGTCTCTCTATAAAAAGGTTTAGACTGCTCACATCTAAAACTGGCCGCCAGCCTCCCGACTGTTTCGGCACCAGGAATAACCTGTTGTAGAAACCAGGGGACTGAATGTCCTCGACTTGTTCTATTGCTTTCTTCTCGAGCATTTGTTCTATCAGATCGTACAAGATCTGTTGTTTTTCTCCATGGTACGAGGGTGATAGATCTATAGGTGTTGTGCACAATGGAGGAGGCTTCAGGAAAGGTATTTTGTATCCTCGCTCGATGACGTTGAGCGACCAGCTGTCTGCCTCTATCTTCTTCCAAGCTTCTGCAAATAATGAAGCCTGGCACCTACTGGCGACTGAAGGACTTCCTCCTCATTTTTTACCTCTGGACTTAGACTGAGCTCTGCCTCTAGAGAGTCCTCTTCCTCTAGGAGAAGGTCTAGAGGATGCTCCACCTCGAAAGGGCTTTATTTTCTTAGAAAACTGGGTTCGTGTTGAAGTCGAAGGAACCGCAGGACGTCTAGAAGATTGTGCTAATAGATCCTGAGTAGCTTTTTCCTGTAGACTTCCAGCTACATCTTTAATCATAGCCTGGGGGAAGAGATGGTCAGAAAGAGGGGCGAAAAGCAATTCTGCCTTCTGTGTTGGAGACACTGCTTTGGTAGTAAATTTACAGTAGATAGCTCTCTTTTTCAGGAGCCCTGCACAAAAATGTGAAGCCAATTCCTCTGAACCATCTCTGACGGCCTTATCCATACAAGCGAGAACACTGGATAGCTCCCCCAAGCTAATTGAGTCTTGACTACGAGACTTAGTGTCAAGCAGCCCCAAACACCAGTCTAAGAAATTAAATACTTCAATTGTCCGAAAAAGACCTTTCAGATGGTGGTCTATCTCCGCCGGTGTCCATGTTATTTTAGCTGACGAAAGAAGAGACCTTCTTGGTGCGTCAACCAGACTGGAAAAGTCACTTGAGCCGATGCGGGAGCTCTTAACCAGACATCCTCACCTGTATCATACCAGATCCCAGCCTTGCCGCAAAGTCTTGAAGGAGGCTGGGCAAAGGAAAACTTTCCTTGAGCTTTTCTAGACTCCATCCAATCTTGCACCTTCTTAAAAGCTCTCTTAGTTGAAAGAGACTTTGTCATTTTAACAAATCCAGGAGTCTTATTTGTTTTTGACAACGAAAACTGAGAAGGAGGCGACCGAGGTGCTGCGGGTTGAAACTCTTCTCCAAATGAATCCCGAAGCAATCGAACCAAAACTTGATAATCGGATGAATCTGACACAGCAGGTTGATCCTCTTCCGTTTCCTCTGAAATATTACTTAATCCTTCCTCATCTATAGGAGTGACCAAGGGGACTCCCGAAGCTGGTGGTACAAGTCCTTTCACTCCGAGCTTTAATGAAGATCGTTGTTTAGACGTGCATGGAGCATTCTGATATTAATATCTAAAGATTCAGATAAAGCGTACCAATTTCTTGCTCATTCTCTCGATGGGAGTCCCTTCGAAAAGCCGATTGCAGTTGAGGTTCCATACTAATACCTTGCTGTGATACCTGATGGATATGAAACAAAGCGTTTGTTTGAACGTCTCGCTTGGCCTCCGTCCGAGCGTCAAGCTTGGCGTCCAGACCGAGCGGTCAGCCGGCGTCAGTTAGCCGAGCGTCACGCTTGGCGTCCAGCCGAGCGCCACATTTGGCGTCCAGGTGAGCGTCACTCTCGACGCTCAGCCGAGCGTCCCGCTTGGCTGTTCGTCCAGGTGAGCGTCACGCTCGGCGTCCCTCCGAGCGCCACGCCTGGCGTCCAGGTGAGCGTCACGCTCGACGTCTGTCCGAGCGTACCGCTTGTCTAAACAGGCATCCCTGTGAACACTCCGCTCCTTCCAAGCCGAACTAGGAGCGTCGAGTTTCTCAGAGTGGTATACGGCCTCGTTTCGTAATCAATCATGGATCGTTACCGTTTCTCTTGTATAAAGCGAGCCTCGAGAGTCTGGGCGAATCCTCGTAGGAAGTTTTTCATGCCCTTTCTCCAACTGCAGGTGAGACGTACGAAATCTAGAATGAGTACTCACAGGCGAAAGAGACGATCGGTCCACCCGTGCGGGAGACCTCTTAGATCTTTTAATCGGTAATCTATCATCTTTTCTTCTCGGACGATTTTCTGATTCTCTCTCAGCTAGCAACGAAGCAAGTTGTTGTTGCATCGACCTGATAACACTCTTTGTAGCAGAAGATTCTTTTTCAGGAGAAAAACTGATCCTATGAGAAGGCGAGGGGCGAGGGGAAGCCCTATCCCTTCTCACAGGACCCGTTCTAGTTCTATTCCTAGAACGACTAGGCCGCTCCAAGGCGTCCTCGTCAGATGACATCATAATTCTCCTTTGAGGAGTCCATGCAGCAAAACTCTCCGGTGAAGACCGCAAACCAACAGGAGAAAAAGGACGTGAAGCGTCTTCTTCACTGCGATCGAAGACTCTGGCCGCTTGTGCGACAACTTGAGTTTTCGATCTTTTTTGCGGTGGAGAGTAATCCAAGTCTCGAGGCGACTCCCGTAACGAAGAAGCAGCGCAAAGAGACTCTGCGCCCTCCTCTGAGAGACTACTGACGATAGCCGCTTGTGCGACATTTAACGTCATAGCTCTTTTCAGAGGACGTGAGCGTCTTCTCATGCTCCAACTCCTGTTAGGGGAGGACGCCTCCGAGGACGAAAAGCACTCGCGGAGGATACGCGCACTCGCACACTCTTTGGCAGCCTGGGGATCGTCTACAGGTTCTGCCGAAGGGACGCCAGATCGGTGGGGGTTCCCCGTAACCCTCCTGCGGCTTCGACATGTCCGTCTTCTGGGGCTTGGAAGTTCGACAGAGGTCCAGGCCTAGAGGCATTATAGGGCCGATCTGACGCCCCTCCACAACACTGGGGGCACTTTCACTGCACTTTTTTGTTCACTAATAATGCTTTTACCCTCCAAAGCGAGCACTTTAGATTCTAGGTTTCGTATTGATTCCAGAATCGTAGAAAGGGCATTGTCTTCCACTGATTTTTCAGGGCCCTAAGGAAGGCACCAACATTTTCAGGGCCCGAAGGCACAACAGATTTAGGTGTACCAACTACTGAATGTATAGTAGGAGAAACCTTACTACCCTTACTTCTACTGACTGATACACTCCTGGAGGAAGATCTCCGTATCCTATCACGCTCCAATTTCCGCACATAGGATTCATAAGCCTTCCAACCCGAATCAGACAGACATTCACACTCCTTACAACGGTCATTTATAACACACGTATGTTCTCTACAATTATTACATATTGTGTGTGGGTCACCGAACCTTTCGGTAGCCTCACCTTACAACCTTCCATACAACACACTCTGGCGCTAGATAAACTAGTCCCAGACATCTTAGTTAAAGGAAAAAACCAAACCAAATTCAAATCCAATCCACTATCAGCGTAAGCCTAGTCACAATCCACGTTCGATAACCAAAAAACAAAACAGGATACTCAAGTAACAGAGAAGTTTCGAAAATCCTAGACGGAGGTGTTGAAAAACAGTTGTTATCAACACCGGCGACAGAAAAAATCTGAATAGAAAATGGGAATTGGTTCCTGACACCCGCCTCCCAGCGGCGGGAATGGGTACTAACACCTGGCCGACCACTGCGTGAGCCGGGAGTTTTGAAATTCTGTCGGACTTCGGAGAAATACAGCTATATATATATCTGCTGGGTAAGTTTCATGAACAAACCTTATAGTTCGACAGTCCTTCTCTTCCCTGATATTCATCATCCGAGTTTTCTTCCAACTCGGGATCTACATGAGTCTCCGCTCCCCTTTCCGTACGTTCCTCTTCTGGAGGAGACAAACTCCTAATAGGAGAGGGGCTAAGGGAATGATAATCTTTCCTCTTTCCCGCTTTAATAGCCTTGGAAGGCGCCACAAGCTCAGGCTTCTTCCTCTTGATAATTAGAAGACGCTTCCCGCTTGAATGACGCTTCCCGCTCGCCAAGCGTCCTGGCTGACGTCTCTTTGCTTACTTGGCTGCTGACGTCTTGATGACGCCTCGCGCCTGGAAAGACGCTCCGCTCTCCAAAGGCGTCCTACTTGGCGTCACAATATTGGTCGGAGCGTCACGTCTATCAACAGTTTTCAATGACGCTTCATGTCTAAAAGACGTCTTACGTCTCTCTGGCGTTACGAAAAACTTTCGTAAGCAACCGTCTGCTCTCAAACCCGAAGCTTCTGTAAGATGTTTAGAAGCTTCACGTCTGCATGACGATTCTCGTTTAGCAGGGGAGAGAGGACGAGACTTCTTGATTGGAAGCGCCACGTCCTTCCTACGAGGCGCTAAAACTCCCACTTAGAGAGGACAGTTGCTCTTGAACTGCCATAATTATTCTCCTTGACGCTTCTCCCACGTCCACTGCATGACGCCTTTCGTCATCACTCGGGGGAGAAGTAGGAAAGGGTACTTCTGCGTACTCGTCAGGTGACGCTGACGCCACCTTCGCCTTCTTAATAGAAGAGGGAGCGTCATCTGAGAAACGCTCTGGGCTCGAATCTATTTCAGTTTCATTCATATGACGCTTCAGAGGTCTCGACAAGTTCGACTCCTTCCACCCTCGTTTAGGTGAGGGAGAGGGAGAGGACGAGAAACACTCACGAAGGACGCTTTTCCTATAGCGCCCTTGAGCAGCCTGCCACGAAGCAGAGCTAGCTGAAGGGACGTCTGACCGTTGGGGATTCCCCACGACCTCCTTAAGGCTTTCGACTTTCCTTCTCCTCTGGGCATGGGAGCTTGGAAGAGGTCTAGGCCTGGGAGCGTCGCAGGGACGATCAAACGCCCCCTCCACAACACTGGGAGAACTCACTTCACTGTAATGCTCACTTTCACTAGCCTTACCTTGAAAGTCCGCCATCTTGGACTTCATGTCTCTAATCGTAGCTTTCAGATTGGCGATTTCCGAGGCCGATTCCGAAAGGTTAACAACTTTGAGAATGAGATAAAAGGGCCTAGGGAAGAAATCTAAACTCAGTAGGATTAGAATTATCCGTAAAAGGCTCAATAGGCCTTGAACTCACACCTTTCAGACGTCTAACCCTATCCCTCTCTAACTTCTTCAAATAAGAAGTCAAAGTCTTCCACTCTTCTGCATTTAATCCCTCGCATTCCTTACAAGTATTATTAGCAGAACACTGAAACCCCCTACATTTACGGCATACAGTGTGAGGATCAACCGAAGCTTTCGGTATCCTCACCCTGCAGCCTACATTACCACACATTCTCACACTCACATTTGAATCAGACATACTGAGAAAAATCCAAAAAAGCAATTCCAAAAAAAGCAATTCAGTCCACAGTAGCGAATGCCAAAACACGATCCAAATACGTCACCAAAAAGCCGAGAAACGATGATCAAAGGATGAAATATGAATCTAAGTCAGGAGGTAATAGCAACAATGTTGATACCACCGGCGACAGAGAAAATATGATAGAAAACGGGGATGGTTCCTAGTCCTGCCGCCCAGGGCAGGCCGGTAGATCACCTGACCTACCTTGTAGCAAGGTGCGCGAAATTTGAATTTCTGTCGGGGACGACGGAGTCTTAGCTATGTATATATCTGACAGGTAAGTTGATTGTATGAAAATGCAATTTTGGACAAATTGTCATTTGTTCCGACACGGCATACAAACCTTCGGTCCTTTTACAATAGGAAGACTCACTTCTTGGTGGGAGGAATCTGAGTCTTTTGTGAACAGACTGGTGTTCGCCCAACCTTGGAATGCCTCCCTGGTCGTAAGAGCGAGGGAGGATCCAGCCTCTGTCCGATTGATCGGGGTGTGCACCGCAAGATCAATGGTCAGACCTCTGGACCAAGTACTAAGAAAGAGAGGCAAGCGCATCTCTTCGTACAGCAAACAAGAACAAGTTCCTATTTGCAAGAGGCAAACATAAAGTTATGGTTTGTCTCTTGTTGGCATCCACTTCCCCCCCCCCCCCCCCCCCTTGTAGGAGGAAGTGGTGGATATTCGCTCCCATCCCTAGTGAAAGGGATAGGATGGGGCTCTGTCGAGTAGCTCACCTGCATCTCGTCCTTATCCAGCAAGGTGATGACCGTATCCCTCTACCCACAGGTAGAGGGGGAGAAAAAGATAGGAAGAGAAGCCAGTCACTCTCTCATTCACTTATCTATTCTTACAGTCACACCAGGACTCGATGCTGTTTAGCCTGCTAGGGTCTGGGTTAGCTACACAACGTGTTGAGCAGCCACCACGGGTCCCAAGGAAAACGATCCAAGGACCTGTGGGCAATATCCAAAAGGTAGGAGGTGCCAGTGGTCTGGTTGTACCAGACCCCTGCCTTCAGTACCTGCGCCACGGAGAAGTTCTTGTGTAACTCGAGGGAGTGTACTTCTAGGTCATCTTGGTGCTGACGAAGAGTCTTCAACACTCAGCCTGGGATGTCGAGTTTCTTCAGAAAGCGCGGTCACGCTTTCACAGGACAAAGCAGCATCTCCTTCGCATCGAAGGCGGTGAAGTCCATTAGGGAGGGGATTGTGAAGGACTCTAACCGATCGTCAGGGACCGAAGGGTTCTGAGTCTTCGCTACGAAGTTCGGTACGAAATTGAGCGTCACGAATCCCCATCCCCTGGATGCTTGACTTCGCAGGAAAAGTCATGCAATTACCTCAGAGGAAAAGAAGGGAATGGTCGCATGACCTATCCCTCTTCTCGGACTTCGGTTGCTTGTCCTGTACCCATACTGTCTATCCGTCTGCACGAAGTGTCTCACATTCTCCTATCCCCATGCAGTGAAGTTCTTCTTCTCGGTAGTGGATAGGACACTGACACTCAATGGTGGGTGTCGATGGTATGGGTACTGTACTGTGACAAGCCGTTAGGACGAAGAAAAGACTGTTATGGAACAACCGAACTAAGTCCACAGCGCAGTTCGTAACTAACTTAGGCGCTCTGACAGCTGCCGACTGACTGCGTTCGGTAGGAGGCAAGTTGTCCAAGCACCCGAGCAAGTCACGTGACCTTCGCCTTAAAAGGGTTATGCCAAGAGACTAAACAAATAATTTGTTCGTCACCGATGCCAGACGGCGAGGTGATGATTCTCTTAAGGCATGTGCCCAACAGGCGAAAGTCAATTGCCTTCTAGAGACCGAGGTCCCTGATGGCAAGATATCTCATAGTATAGTTGACTCTCAGCTAAGGAGAAACAACACTATGTGTCGTTGAAGACGAAGGTGTACAGAAAATGCAACCTACGTCTTCAAAGCTGAATCGAGAGAAGGATTCTCAAGATTCTGAACCTGTGCTACAAAGACTGAGAACGCTAACCGCTATTCATTGCTGTCCGGTGAGGATCGTAGTTGCAATGAAAGCGGAGTGCTTTTCAGTAATGAAGACACAGGGAAATACTGCCTGAAGAACTGCTTCTCATGGGCTGAACACTTGGAAGTAGAGCTGTCAGGTCGGAGAGTAGGCGATGTCTTCTGACACATCTGTTAATTCGGGGCGAACAATGCACACCTGCGAATACGAGATATTTTGAAGACAAACTCAGATGTCTGCAAAAATCATTCGCATTATCGCGGTGCGATGCAGCGGGAGACTAGTACAGACTTCTGTTACCGTGCGGTAAATAGAAAGATGAGAGTGTCCAAGAGATATCTCTGTTGAAAATTCTCGCAATGTCGAAGGCGATGAAATCGAGCGTCACAGCAGTAGATGGTCCTTCATTATTGCGAGAATCCCCGTTAATCAGAGACCTATGTCCATGATTGTTGGGTAGAGATACGGTTCGGTAGTCAATCAAACCAGGGGAGAGAGAGACGTAACCGACCGTGCATCTCCGAGACCTAGCTGATTTACTGAGATGGCTATCAGGACAGTTCAATACGCAGTAGCTCTCGGTGACTCGTCATCCTGAGTGCCAGGTAATCCCTTCACGAAGGAATGCGTTCGGCTAGAACCATCGAGCATAAAGAATACGCTCGAGCAATTATATTTAAACGAAACGGATTTCGGTAAATACAAAAGTTGATTTGGTGTTGTCGTGAAAATACCATGTATCTAAAATCGAAACTGATAACTGCTGGGAGGTTGCAGGCAACCCCGAGTTGCAGTTCAATTAAGATACAATTCGTCTCGGTCACAAACCGTAGAGTTGTTTTTAACTACGGTAATGCGCCTACCCCCCGGACAATTCAACTGTTAAAAGAATTTGTCGCGAGGGTAATATACGTAGTAATTTGAGGTTCTGTACAAGACCTCCATCCTAAATTCTTTTCCCCTTGAGGAATGAGAAATAAGGATGGAGATCGACCCCCTTCGTTCTCTAGTCAAGAGAGTGAAGGAGAAGTCTTTCCCAAAGGAAAGCTTCAATGGTGAACAGAATACCGAAGACAATAGTTCAAGCCAAACTGGAAGTTCCCGTCCCTTATTCTCTATTCCAGGTTAGTCGCCTACTGTGAGATACTCTTCTTTCAGCAGCAGTCTTCTTCCAAATGCTAGAAATTACAGGAATTCGAGCATAGGCGAGGTTCCCGATTATCGTGTAACAATTATCGGGGATTCTCGCTCACTTTGGACCGTGGTCTCGCTTAAGTGTTTGGAGATCGTAAAAAACTCGAACACTCTGAGTGCGCTAGAAATTCCGTAGAATTCTAAGCACTCTGCGAAACCCCCACCGAATTCGTCAAACGATATCGGCTGGTGGTCCTCTCGATTCCCGTAGAAATCGAGAAAGGGGCAGGATCCCTCCTCAACGACCGGGGCTTACGTCAGGTAGGACCCGAAGGTCCCCCCGGTAGCGCAGTCCCTACGTGGGATCTTACAGAGAAATCTCTGTAGGATCCCTCCCCTTTCCCTCGTAGCCGTAAGGAGAGAGGGAATGGGGGAGGAATTGGATACTGGCTCGCCTTCCCAGCGGAACTAGCAGTTGGAGAAGAAAAGGAGCAGCCATCGCCTTACGGCGATGGCCTCTCAGAGCCTGGGAAAACGTATCGTCAGAAGAAAACGTTTTCCCGAGGAGGGTTACGAACTCATACTGTAGGTAAGGGTCTGCCGCCACTGTGAACGTCGTCTGGGTGGGGGCTGATCGACACCTGACAGGAGAGAGCCGACGTACGTCCGACTCATTCCAGTCCCTCGTCGAGGTCGAAACCTCTCAGGAGGACCGAAGGGATATTCAAATATGGTGTCCGAAGACACGTAGAAATGCCTCTGTCTCAGTAGAGGAGGTGGAAGTAGCTTGTTCGACCGGCCAGAACTGAGAGAGCCTTCTTGTCCGGAGACGAGAGACTACCTGGTTCAACACAGTCGGCAAGCTCCGATCGCGGCAGACCCACCGTCGGTTTGGGTTCCCTCTCGGGCCCCAAAACGACTCGAGCCGAGACGTGGCTCTGCTGGTGGGAGCGGCGATCCTTCCCCGAGGTCGTTGTGCTGACGAATCAGCGCCATAACCTCGGCAAAGTTCCTCTGGATCTCGGAAGTCACAGCATCTTGCAGAGTAGGACCGTTAAGCCCTTCGAACAAGAGCATATTCCGAGAGAACCTTCCTCCTAAGAAGGGGGAACAGCGACAGCCCTCTTGGTCTCCTCCAGCCACTTGCGTATACGTCCTGGCCAGTCCAAGAACCGTGCCTGGCACGTAGGGCGTCGTGGTGGGATCATGAGCGGCGCACCCCTCACGATCACTCCTCAATACCTCGCTCCTCCGGAGTAACCCGAGGATGGTTGAAGGTAACGGGAGAGGCAGACCTGACGCTCCCTCCTCGCTCGCTGGCAGAACCAGCAGGCTTGAGGGGCTGCAGGCGATCGTCAACCCGTGGTGGCGATCGAGCTGCAGGCCTGGTCGAACGTCTCGCTGTGGAGAACGGCTGGACTGAGCACAGCGGCCCCGATCTCGAGTGTCAGAAGAGCTGGTGCTGGTGCCGTACCCGATCGCTCTCTGTGAGACGACGGTCAGGCGACCCTGCAGGCTCCACTGTGACGGTGAGACCGGTGGCTTGTCCTCACGGCACGTCACGTCGCTGGTTCCAGCCGTGGCTGGCACCGGCGAACGGGGGGACCTCTTCCAGCCCTCAGCCTGACCGTCACGTCAGCCTGGGTAGCCAGCTGGTCGCCGCGAGAGCTGGTCTGGTGAGAGTCGCGTGAGCGGCTGTCACCAGTCTTCCGCTCCGTGCCGTGAACCTGACGCTGAGCGGGCTCAGAGGTCTGGTTCCTGGCTGCACGGTCGCTGGTAGGCGACCGTACACTCGGTACCTCCCGCGAACGAGAGGCCGAGACGGACCCTGATGCAGTGGCAGAACCACTGACAGCAGGCGAGGAAGTACCGGTGTTAGCCGGTACCCCCTCTGGTCCCCGTATAGGTCTTCTTCCTTGCGGAAGAAGAGACGGGCCCGCTCCCGAAGGAGCAGGAGGACCCAGCGGGAAGGAAGCCTCCCGTCCCCCACCGAGGTGAGACGAGTCCCGAGAAGCTCCCGAGGGAGACTTCTTAGGAGGGAGGAGGCAACCTTCTTCTTCCTCGGCTGTGAAGCCTTAGAAGTCGAAGGGGAAGAGGCGGCAGCCGACGACGATGAAGAAGATGAAGACGACGACGACGACACCTTCCTCCTCTTCTTCGTTAGCTTCCTCAGGACAGACGTAAGATCTGCTATCCAGGGCGGAGCCGGGGCTGCTGTAGCCGAAGCCACAGGGCCCGGACGCACCTGTACAGACAGACCAAAGTCTGGGGTAGTACCACGAACAGGGACGACGTCAGCAGGTATGGGCATCTCGGGAACAGCAGGCACAGCCAGCACCGCATCGGCAGGGACAGCCAGCGCAGCAACGGCAGGGACAGCCAGCGCAGCAACGGCAGGGACAGATAACACAGCAACTGCATGGACAGTCAGCACAGAATCGGCAGGTACGGCAGGCAGCACCGGAAACACAGGAGGTGGAGCAGCAGCCAGCAACATCCTGGTACCGGCGGCAGGTCCAGGGGCGAGCTCTAGGGCAGCGCGGCAACCACGAGCGGCGGCGGCACGCCCCCCTCTCGGTACGGCGAACGGCACTTCACAGCGGCTGTAGGCAAGACTGTTACCACGTGAGGCGAGTACACCAGGTGAGGAGGGACGTCGTCACCTGGAGTCGATATCGTTGTCGTGGTCACCGCTCCTTGGGTGACCGCAGCAGACCCAGACATAGAGCCGCAGCCCCTGGACACTAGGCACGCCCTGCAAATCGAAGGACGCCCATACCTCACCAAGATCCACCCTCGTGGCAGTAGCACCTGCGGAAATAACAGTAGTAGTGATTAGTGGGGGGGGAAGTCCCCTCACGCGGGGGGGGCGAGCCCCACACCGAACGAGCGGAAGACCCCGAATACAATTGTACATCGGGCACCGAGCGCCCTCCCCCGCGCTCGACAGATCGGGTGAGGAGAAGAACCCAGATAACTTCCCCCCCCGAAGGGGAAGGGCCATCTGTGGGAGCTGAGCTGGGGGGGGGGGGGGGGGGGGGGGAAATTCTCGTTCCCCACCCCCGCACAGCACCCATGTACCCAACAATAAAATAAGAGCCCGCCCAAGAGCAATCGTGCCCTCGGCACCGAATGCAAGGGCATAAGATCAATTCCCTGACTGAGCGGAACTTGAACCAAAATAAATATTGATGCAATCAATATAAAAGGAATAAAATGAAAAGAATCTTGCATTACGATTCACTTTACAATGAATAAGGGCTCGGATCGAGCGCATTTGCGCCCTCGGTACCGAGCGCAAGAATAAAAGGATTCATTCCCGATTATGAACGGAAACCTTGATCCATAATGAATTGATGCAATCAAAATATATATGAAAATGAAAAAGGATACTGCGCTTGCGATTTCACTTCATACAAAATAAAAAGGGGAAGGATCAATTCCCGGGTAAGAGCAGAAACATTGATCCAAGTAAATAATGCAATCTGAATAAAATATGAAAATGAAAATGAATACTGCACTTGCGATTTCACTTCATTCAAATAAAAAGGGGAAAGGATCAATTTCCGGGTAAGAGCGGAAACTGATCCAAAATGAGTATTGATACAATCAAAATAAAAATATGAAAATGAAAAAGAATACTGTACTTGCGATTCCACTTCCATACAGAATAAGTTTTCGTGCCGAGCGCATTCGCTCGGCAACGAGCATACAGGTCAAAAAAATATAATGAAAAGGGTTTGAATTTTGGCCTAGCCTAACTCCTTTCTTTGTCTATAAAAATGAATAATCTACCCACCTGTACGCTTTCTCCAACTCCAGTACACTCCAGAAATCACCTTAAAACACCAGCACCACAAGACTTACGACCCAAAAAACAACTCCTACCAGACAGAGAGCTCTCCCCTACCAACCACACACCACCACACGTGCTTTCTACTACCCCGTGTTTATTGTTTACATCCTGCCGACGCCGCCGCCATCTTGTCTATGACGTCACAGCCTATGACGTCACAACACAACTTAAATACATCAACAGACACCTTCTAGAATCTACCACATGTTGTCTATATATAGGACACCCACCATATTTCAACAATGCATAAAATACCCATAACAATTATACAATCTATAATCACACTTATCTATGCCCATAACAATATACAAATATATAATCACACTTAATCTCTTTCTCCCCCCCCCTCCCCTTCCGACTGTTTCCTAACCTAGTATTCCCCTCTTAATTTCCTTCGTCCTCCAACTCTTTAACCTCTACATAATTTCTAATACATTCCCTGAAACTCCTGCTTTTAGTTAATACATCAGCACTTGCTCCTTTTTACCTTTTATCCATCTCACCTCTTTATTTCCCGGATTCAATGGTTTCCTTATTGCAGCAATATCTATTTTTAATCTCTTGCTACTTACACCAGTGCTCGATTTGATGGCGGTCATTAGTGTTTTACTATCAGTGTTAACCAAGGCTTCTAAATTTTCTCCCTCCTACTACCTCTTCCCACAAATGCTTGAAATATCAATCCTTCTACAGCTTCCCAACACTCAGGGCTTCAGCTCAATGGTGGATTTTGCCACTCTCCTGGATTTCCTAGACTTCCACCATATGGGACTTCTCCTCTTCCCATCTGTCAAAGAAACTAATTATAAACCCAGTTGAGTATGGCCATCTCTATGTTTCCAAATGAAGCGTCTGCATAGGCTTCCCAATAAAACCCTTTCTTCTTCCAATCTCACTTATTGTAACTTCGCCCATCATGCTCTTAGTTTTCTCACAATTTTAATAAGTTTCTTCATATCCTGAGTTGTTCCTTCTTTAAATGCTTTACTTAATTCGCTAATATCATAGATATTTCTGGCATCGTGTGTAGTGATACCCCAATTCAGCTGTCCTACCACTGATCTGTACTCTGTTAACTCTTTTTGTTCTAGCACTCTATTACCCAGTATATCTTCTAGCCTCTGGTTCTCTTATGGAATGTTATATACTGCCACTGATTAAGGGAAAATCTATTCTCCTTCTGCTCTATTACTACTCTATATACTTGAACTTTACTCTCTTGTTCTCCTACTTGCAATTTCCCTTTCAATCTCCAATCGTTTCCTTTAAGATCCTTCAGTTCCTCCGTAGCAAAAATCATCTACGTGTGTACACAAAATGCCTTCCAATTTATTGTTTCTTTTCCAAAAAAAAAAAAGAATATATTTAGGTTCTAGTCTACTTCTCTCACCTTGAAGCTCCTTCACTACTTTCACCACTTTACAATACCATGCTTTTGCTGCATCCTTGAGCCCATATGACTGTTTTCTCAACTTCCATAATCCCCCCTCCAACCATCTTCCTTGGTGGCTTCAAGTACACTTCTCTTTTTGTATCTCGTCACCTTGTAAATATGCAGTTTTGACATCCAATGTATAAACAATTCCAATTTTTCACCTTTATTATGGTTAGACAGAATTTTAAAATTCAGCATTGCATGTGGGAGCATCCTTTTCCCACTCAGCCATTTCTTCTTCAAACCCTCTAGCTACCAATCTTGCTTTACATATCCTTTCCCCCTCCCCCCCTTTTATCTTTTCAGTTACTATCCATCTTGTAGATATAGCTTTTTGTCCAACATCATTTACCTCCTCATATACCTGGTTATCTCTCCAACTTAGAAGTTCTTTTTTCTTTGAGCTTCATTATGCTTCTATTTTCAAATCCACCGCAACAACCTCCTCTTCATCGTTCATTTTTTCTACCTGACTATAATCCCTCTCAAGTTAACCCACCCTTTTGTCACCTGACTGTGAGTCTCGTATATTTTGTAACTAATCAGCCCATGCTTGGCTTGATCTTTTTCCTGCAAAGACCCTAAAATAGTCCCATTCTTTTCTACTTGTCCTGGTATCATTGTTTTTATAGCCCCTAACTCTATTTCCCTTTTTGGGGGGCAATTTTGGTATCTCTTCCATTAACTCGCTTTCTAGTTGAACCCACTTTGCCCGTTTATCTTCCACTGTTTCCTCTATCCCCACCTCTCGTTTTCTATAGTCCCTCCTTCTGTGTCCTGCCAATTCCCTTCTCTCACCCATTATCTCCTCTCCTTCCGCCAATCTACTTTCCCTTCATTTGGGCCATCTGACCTAGACCTTTCACCCCATGGATTTATCTCTTCCTAGCCGATTATCCTCTTCTGTAGTCTGGTGATCGTCCGTTGGCATCCTTGTCACTGTATCCTAGCTTACTTCTCTTAAAGAATCCCCATTTTGTTTGGACTATTGTTGTTTTCCCCGATACTCCCACCTACCTGAGGCAGGTCCTCCCTTCCATTTTCATTTTCCCCATTTTCAATTATGAAATAAGAATACCTCTGTCTCCTACCACTGCTTCTTCAAATTTATGTTCTCTGATTTTTTTTGTTTTTTGTTTAGCGCTATTCTTATTTTATTACAGGACTTCATTTTTTTTTAAATGCTTCTCTGGCCTTGTGCATTGGCATTCAGTGGTCCCCCTTACCATACCCTCTTCCATCCCTTTTTCTCTGGGCTTTGCATGGACTGAAACTTTCTTTCTCCTATTAGGTTTAGGCAGTGAAGGGTTTTTTGTTTTTTCCAAATACTAATTGGTTGGGAGAGAACCTCCCTTATTATTCATTAAACAGTTTTCCGAGCACTCACTTACCCATTTCAAAGCTAGGGACCAATTCTTACTTCCTCTTCCTCCATCATCTTCCTCCACACTTCCCTTGATCATGCCTACGGTCTTTTTCACATAATCCGTTGCTCCACGGAGATCTGATGCTGTGGCTAATACTTTAATATTCCATTTTTTCTGCCATCCTCCTTACTTTTTCATTTTTTGAAATTCTCCCCCATTATCTGAAAACAAATATTTTTGGAGGGTTGCTCCAATCTAGCAAACCAGCACTCAAAAAGTATCTTTATTATAGTTTCTGGTTTCTTATCTTTTATCCAACAGGCCTGACAATATCTCGTTGCCATATCCACTATTACCAAGAACTTTCTCTCTTCTATCTCTCCCACATCCATCGCTACGACTTCATTGAACGTTTTACTCCAAGAAAAGCCTACTACCGGTTTGGCGGGGTTTCTTTTGTATTTTTTTACAAAACCTCACAATTTTTAATCAGTTCCGTTAGTAACTTTCTTATTTCCTCTTTTTCTTTTTCGATTAACCCATTACTCCATTGTGCTTCCTCTGTTAGCTTCCATATTTTATCTCCACTTCCATGACCAAACTGTAAATGTAATTTCTTCATTGTGTTCTTAATTTCCCTCGGATTCTTTCCCTTCCAACCCTCCAGTAATAATTCTTCTACCTTCCTCCTCCTGATAGGCACTCTTAAATGACCCTGTTCGTCTTCTCTTAACTCTACTTTCATTCCCCCTAATTACTTCTACTATGACACAATTTTCTTTCAAATTTAGGGTCATACCCATTTTACTCATGGTTTGCTTACCTATCAGCCAGGGTATATCACCTTGCAGAATTTCCGTCGTTCAAAATAAAACTTTCTGTTTTTTAGTATCACAGGTATTTCTATTATTCCTCTGGACTTATAAGATGTCTCACCAAAATTAAAACACTTTATTAGACTCTGTCCTAGTGTCCCTCATTCTCCTCAACTCTTCCTGACTCAAATCCATGACAATACGTGCTAGTCACAATTCCCCGCAAACTGTTGATTTACACCCTGTGTCCAAAATTGCATCAAACCACCTCCCATGATGCTTCCACTATTTTATTAACTTCTCCTACATAAACCTCTTCTTCTTCTGTCCCATTTCTGTTTTTTGTTTTTACCTTATTTTCTTCTAGTCTTGTTTCAGTTTTCTTCCTATTATGAAAATTCTGAGGACAATCCCTAGCCCAATGCCATTCTGAGCTGCATATTGCACATACTGTTACCTTCCCTTCTTGTTTATAGGATTTCTACCACCCCTTCCTCGGTCCATCTTCCCCGATATCTTTGGTTTTCCCTCCCTCCTCTCCCAGAACTGGCATTGCCTTCTGACAAACCCACCATTCCCGTTCCTCTTAGTCCCTAATCCCTCAAATAGTCTTTCATTGTTGCGACACTGTTCCGTACTCTAGCTTGTTTTCTTGCCCACAAGCCGATAATACCATTTTGTTTTTGATTTTGTTCCCGTGAGATTTGTGGCTTGCTCTATTTACATGATACCCCTTGACTTCGCCTTCAAGCGCGCCTTTGTTCCCCATTGCTCTTTCACACTCAGATGCTGCCTTCTCGTATCTAATTAATAGTCCGCCATATTTTCACTAGATTCTCTTCTTATTAGAAGGTATCTTTTTATTCTACCGTAATTCTCCATTACCGAGTCTTTTAGATAGGCTTTATCTAGTTTCTCTAGGATTAACTTTGGACCCTCTGTACCAGTAAGTTTATCTTTATCTAATGCTTCCACTAGCTCTCTTTGGGCTTTCCCTTTTAAGCTCATTCTCATTTCTATCGCCGGGTATTTTGTATCTTCTCCATACAACAATAGCCAATCTTCGGCTTGACCTTTCCATTCTTTGTATTCTTCTTGTATCCCGCTAAACCTAGGACATTCCCTTCTCCATCTAGTAGTCTCCCTTTGTTCACTGTCGGATCCAGGCATCTTGATCAACCACGCTCTGCTACCAGTTCTTGAATTTTGGCCTAGCCTAACTCCTTTCTTTGTCTATAAAAATGAATAATCTACCACCTGTACGCTTTTCTCCAACTCCAGTACACTCCAGAAATCACCTTAAAACAAACCAGCACCACAAGACTTACGACCCAAAAAAACAAACTCCTACCAGACAGAGAGCTCTCCCCTACCAACCACACACCAACACGTGCTTTCTACTACCCCGTGTTATTGTTTACATCCTGCCGACGCCGCCGCCATCTTGTCTATGACGTCACAGCCTATGACGTCACAACACAACTTAAATACATCAACAGACACCTTCTAGAATCTACCACATGTTGTCTATATATAGGACACCAACCATATTTCAACAATGCATAAAATACCCATAACAATTATACAATATATAATCACACTTATCTATACCCATAACAATTATACAATATATAATCAAAGGGTACTTACTTACGATTTTCCCATCTCATCTACAATTTCCAACCAAAATATAAGCTCGGAGCGAGCGCTCGTCCCCGCCCATCGGCAAACCGAGCATAACCAACAAATACCGAAGATCATTTTCTGGGAAATAATGAATTCCCGTCCACGTTACGCCCTTCAGTCTCCCGGCACCTCGGGTAATCGGAGGGCGTGGAGAAACTAAGATCCTTTAATTCACAATTGAATTCAATGGAAATAAAGATGAAATGATTGTACTTACAATTCAGTTTCACTAGATAAATAGAAAAAGAAAAACACAACCATGCGAAAGCAACGACGATGAGGCGGGCAGAGAGCGATGATACACACGTCTACACGCCAGCAGGCCGAAAGCAAAAGTGATTGTTTACCTCCCAGTCGCGCGCGCGCCTGTCGGACAAGCAGTTAACTACCGAACCTCTTGTTCGAAAGCTTACGACCTATCCAGCTGCCGCTAGTAACCTTCCTATTGTAAAAGGACCGAAGGTTTGTATGCCGTGTCGGAACAAACAAAATTGTAGAGCTAAGAGGGTTTATCAGTAAACTGTAATACAGTCAGTAAATCATAGTCAAAGTGCTTTCTAATATATATGTCGCTTTTCAATTAGTTTCTTAAGAAATTCACTCTTGACTTTTTATATTTGGTAACAATGTGTAAAATACTTTCAAATAATGAAGATTGTTTTTTCTTGTTGTAAGCTACCTGTATTGTGAGGATTTTACTCTATTTTTATTCCATTCTACTTGAGATACCATGTTCTTGCAATGTTGCATTAACGTGCAATTGTGTAACAAAGTTTCATTCCGTATTCTAAATATTTTCTTATCCAGTGTTTAGTTTCCCTTAACTGTTAAGAAAACTGCTGCGTAAGTCTATATTACATTCTATCAATCTTAAAAGTACTGCAGCCGCTGCAGCCCCCGTCCATTTGCACATACTAAGACACTGTTGGTCAAGAAAATCTCTGATGTAACACAGCTTGGCAGCTTGTATCATATACATTACTTAGTACTGTTCTAATTTTTCAGTTTGCTGGTATGTCAAACTTTAGAAAAGTTTATTTACTCTTCAAATAAGTGGATTTGAAAAAAACACCCTAATCCAAGGTACTTCCATGTAATGAACCAACTGAATGTATGCAGCGCCTCAAACAAAATAACGCCCTCAACTTGCGTATTACCACTTTATTTTTGTTTATTTTTCTTCAAAATTCTGTTGGTCAAAAGTGAGGTGCATTCTAAAAGGGGATGAAAACTGACAAATGATGATCATCTTTCCATATCTGAAATGACTGGGAATTCTGCCAATCACTGTCACAAAAGCAAAAACAAATGAGATAACTACAACTGAATAGAAAGTAAGTTCCACAACACAGAAAAACCTTTGACAATTGTATGGTAGCAACACGACTTAAAAACCACTGCAAACAAATGAATACTGACTGTAACAGCTTTGGATCTAAGGATCTGCTCACATGTGCAATGGTGACTGCCATTACACCTTTATGAGCATTTATGGCGTTGGTACATATATTTCAATGACTTATGCGAGTTAATTACAATTGATGGGTTTTTGCGAGACTCGGTCACATAATCAGTATTGAAGTATAAAGACCATATCGTTCTCTATATAATTAATTTTCAAAGGTAACCAAATGTTCCATTAAAAATTACTCGTGATGCTCTATTATTTGTAAATAATCGTCCCTTTAGCAATGTAACTATTACCTCTGTGTCAAAGTTATAAAACAGTAAAATTTATGAAATATCTAAAATTTCTAATAATGCACAGTAATTATAAGCCAGTCTCTGGATGATATACCATGATTTGGAACATAATATTTTACAAATGTTTTGTTAATAATTCAAAGATTCTCCTTCCTCATGTATCTACGAAAATGAAGAGTTATGGATATCAATAAAGGAAAACTATAACTGGAACCAATTCCAAACTGAACTATGCCATATCATGCCCTACTGCATCATTACTCCTAATTCCACAGTACAACATCCCCAACCTGACTTTTTAATGCTTAAGGATACTAACAGGTTTGTTGAGCAAATTATTATTATTATTAATAGGGCTTAGTTTTTCAATGCCCCGTTTTATATCTTGTGGTGAAAGTAGATCAATATACAGGGATTAGAGTTCTTTTTATGTATCAATCACTAAAGAAAATCATACCTTTTCCTCAATTGAGAGTATACGGGGAACTATTAAGTACGCACCTTATTCTAGCACATACTACATATTCTTCATAAGAAAGTATGGGAAATAACACATTAGTATGACTACCAATAGAACATTCACAAACGCACAGGGTCAAATACAGGATAAACAGTGGCACCTGAAACATATAGCAACAAAAACGAGACAATAACTAGATAAAGAATTAAAAATTGTTTTCATATTGCTCAAATACAATACCAAGGCAATGGTACCAAGGAATGCCCACTGCAGCAGGCTACATATTTCCAAGTACTCCATGAGATTGGGCACACTGGCTGCAGCAATAGTGAACTTTATTCTCAAGATCTTAATTGGATGGAGAGAATGTTTTTCAGTTAAGAGACTAAAATCACCAAACCTGTCAAATGAAAACTGTATGGGGAGAGAAAAAAAAAAGCAACAGAAAGAAGTGCAAGTCATGCATATTACTTTGTAAAATTTTCTTCCATGGGTCAAGAGACTGGGAGGTCCTTGACTTCACAGATCGAAACTTGTGTTTTCCAGGAAGTTCCGGATCATCTTCATCCGAGTCGCCTGGCTTGGCAGCAATGGCCTCTGCCTCTCTGCCGTTAACAATTCTGATACCCAATTCATCCTGTAATGACAGAATAAAAGGGATGAAATACCAATAGAAGATATCAAAAGTAGACCAGTATACAGAAAAGAATTTCCTCTAATGCTTAGGAAATGTGTTTTGAAAATGTAAAGCTCACATGATATGTTACTTTTCTATCTACATAAGAGAAGAAGGAATAATAAAAGTTGTTTCCAATACTGGTTATCTACAAGAGGCTTTCAATAACAATCTCCAAGTGTCCATTATATAACCGGATCTGTGTTAAACAAACGCCACACAATAGCTGAAAGACAATCTTAAAATAAAAATACGCAATATATTCCTGCAAATAAGCAACTTTGAAAAAATAATACTGTACCATAAATGCAAAACCAAAACTAACGTAAAAAGCTTACGATAACTTCAATTCAAAATAAGCTTGAATCTTCTGCATTAATGCCCCTACTATCATGCCCACACCTCAAGTTCATTCTTGTATGGTTAACAATCTATGTATTAGGAATAATATACTTGATACTCTTAAGCCAGAAAATTTTACATATATTACAAGTTGTATACTGGAAATGCTAAGATGTAGTGGAATCTTAACAGAAAAATGTGATTCCAATATACAAGGACACACTACAGTAGTTAACATTTTCATCTCAAACTTGAGGTTTGGGAATCAATACATTACATCTAATGGAATGATTTTTACAAACATAAGAACATTTTCTACATAAAAATCCAAGAGTATATTTCTATAATATTTACCTTCTCATGGTTTTCATTGTTAGTCAATTTCACTTAACACTATTTAACACTATCCTCCCTGATTATTCACACTACTTACATCTTAAAATGCCTAGTAACTTATAATTCTGCATAAAACCATGGGATCCAACTATGAGCTTATAACATTAATAAGACAACAGCTCAGTGGTCATCCATAACACAAAATTAAATATGTTTATTGGTGGCGTGCAGGTGGAATATCCAACACATTTCTATTCTATCAATTCATTGCCTCTCACCTGTCTTCCTGAAAAAGAAATCTGGATTAAGTTGCCCTACCAATTCAGACATAGTTGGTCCTCCATTCTTGTCTTTTTCACGCAATTTTTCTTTCCCTTCCGCTAGTCTTTGCTTCTCCCTCTCTTCCCTCTTTTTCTCCTTTCTTTCTTTTTTCATTTCCTTCCGAAGCTTGTAGCTAAGGCTGGATTTCTTCTCTTGGAAAATGATACCATCATCAGCTGAAAAGTAATATTTCTTGATAAATTTCCAGTTTCTATATTTAAATATTTCTTCCATGAGGAAAACAACAATGCAATAAATATCTGGCTATCAACTCACTCACATTAACTCTCCATAACTGTGAATCAAGAAATATGTATACTATAAATATGATATTTTTTATAATAAAATGGGTTTTTATATATACTTATCAGGTACAAGCAGTCCCCGGTTATCGGTGGACTCTGTTAATGGCGATCCTGTTTTCTGGCTTATAGTGCCAAAAATAGAATCACAGCACCATAACATACCTAAAAGAGGCATCACTAACCGGATATGGGCGCCATAAATAAAGTGTTTTTCAATTAATGGCAGTTTTCGTTTACCAGAACCCTGCCATGAAGGAACCCCAGCTGGTAACTGGAGACTGTCTGCAATTACATAGC
Organism: Macrobrachium nipponense; assembly: GCF_015104395.2. Classification (NCBI taxonomy): domain Eukaryota; kingdom Metazoa; phylum Arthropoda; class Malacostraca; order Decapoda; family Palaemonidae; genus Macrobrachium; species Macrobrachium nipponense. The sequence goes on from NC_087206.1 coordinate 82,203,140, forward strand.
TATGAGTTTCTACTCTACAGCAGCTCAAAATTTGGAAACAAATTTTGGAATTTGTGGTAGTGCACTTTTGTTTTGGGTGTAGGCAACTAGTCCTGCCCACTCTTGGGAATGAATGGGTACAACAAAGCTGAAGAGCTCTATTTGTTAGTGCCCTACGTCCTTATATAAGGGGAGGTGGGAGAGCTCCCATTATGTAATTATACTTGGTAAGTACATATAAAAACTCATTTTCATACAATCAACTTACCTGTCAGATATATACATAGCTAAGACTCCGTCGTCCCCGACAGAAATTCAAATTTCGCGCCACTCGCTACAGGTAGGTCAGGTGATCTACCGGCCTGCCCTGGGCGGCAGGACTAGGAACCATTCCCGTTTTCTACTCATATATTTTCTGTCGCCGGTGGTATCAACATCGTTGCTGCCACCTCTTGACTGGAATTCGCTTTTCTAGACAATTGATCATCTTTTTGTGGACTTTTGGTGACGTACCTGGATCGTTGTTTTGGCATTCGCTACTGTGGACTGGATTTGGACTTGCTTTTGATTTTTCTTCAAGAATGTCTGATTCAAGTGGTTGTGTGAGAATGTGTGTGAATGTAGGCTGCAAGGTGAGGATACCGAAAGCTTCGGTTGATCCTCACACTGTATGTCGCAAATGTAGGGGTTTTGATTGTTCTATTTCTAACACCTGTCATGAGTGTGAGAGGTTGAATGTTGAGGAATGGAAGACTCTAACTTCTTACTTGAAGTTAGAAAGGGATAGAGTCAGAAGGGCTGCATCTAAGATTGCGGGTAGTAGTACAAGGCCTATTGAGCCTTTGGATAATTCTAACTCTTCTCTTAATTATGATTCTAATTCTGTATCAGGGCCCTCACTGGCTTTATTTCATTCAGATTCGGCCTCGGAAATTGCTGAGCTGAAAGCTACTCTTCACAGGATGAGATCCAAAATGGCTACCATGAAAGGTAAGGACTGTGAAAGTGATTATAGTGAAGTGAGTGTCCCCAGTGTTGTGGAGGGGGGTGGCGTCTGACCGTCTCTGCGACGCTCCCAGGCCTAGACCTCTTCCAAGCTCCCAGGCCCCAGAGGAGAAGGAAAGTCGAAAAAGCCGTACGGAGGTTGTGGAGAATTCCCCACGGTCAGGCGTCCCTTCAGCAGGCGCTGTATATAGACAGACTGCTCAGGATCGCTATCGGAAAGCGTCCTCAGAGAGTGCTTCTCTTCGTCCGCTTCTCCCTCTCCTAAACGAGGGTGGAAGGATTCGGACTTGTCCAGGCCCCTGAAAAGGCACTGGAGAGATCCTGTGTTGGATTCAAGCCCAGAACGCTTTTCGGAAGAAGCGCCTCCTTCATCAAGAAGGCGAAGAGGGTTTTGTCGTCCCATGATGTGGGCAAAACTCCTTCGAGGTCTCCCTCTCCCGTTCAAGAAAGACGCAGGAGAGGCTTCCAAGAGGATCATTTTGGCGGTGCAGGAACAGCTATCCGCCTTGGTAGGAGTCCTTTCGAAGGATCTCCTCGTAAGAAAGACGTGAGACTGCCGGTCAAGAAAGACCCGTCTTCCTTCTCCCGCCAGGAGTGAGGCTCCTGTGGGACGTGAGTCTTTGAGATTGACTCGGATAGAGACTCTTTGGACGATTTTGATTCGCCAGACAAGCGCGTCGCGCCAGTCAAGCGCGAGGCGTCCTACAGACGAGAAGCGTCTTCTAGGATTAGAGCGTCAGACAAGCGAGAAACGCTTTACAGGCGCGAGGATATTCCCAGATGGGATACGTCTGCCAGACCAGCAGCTTCAGCCGAGCGCGAGGTACAACAACCGGCGTGAGGATTCAGCCAAGCGCGAGGCGCCAGACAAGCATCTGACATACAAGGATGTGGCACCAGAAAGGCGCGAGACTCCAACCAGGCGCGAAGCGTCAGTCAGGCGCGAGAGCTTTGAGAGGCGCGAGGCGCCGACAGGCAGAGGCGATGGAGGCCAGCCAAGCGCGAGGAGTGCCAGCGCCGGAGGCCAGCCAAGCGCGAGGAGTCAGCCAGGAGGGCGTCAGCCAGGCGCGAGACGACAGGGCGAGGCGCCAGCCAGGCGCGAGGCGCCAGCCAAGCGCGAAGAGAAGCCAGCCAAGTACGAAGAGCCAAACAGGCATAGGAGCTCTTTACAACTCTCTTAGCCCCTCTCCTATTAGGAGTTTGTCTCCCGTAGAGAGTTTTTGGACAGGAAGACCGGAAGGGGAAGTGGCCTCTCCTTCTGATCCGATTTTAGAAAAGAGGACTCAGAGGACGAGACTCACGGCAAAGAAGGGCTGTCAACTACAAAGTTTTGACAGCTCTCTCCTCCAGGAATACGGAGATGCATTGATCCTGCCGCTCCTCCTTCGCCTCGTTCACTTTTTTCATGCGCTAAGACGCCGAAATCGTCGGCTTTCTTGAAGATGAGACCGACGATTTCTATGAAGAGAGCTCTTCAATCGCTGGATAGCTGGATGCTAACCAAGAAAGAGCTAGTAAGGACAGTGTTTTGCATGCCTCCCGCTAAAATGACAATTTGTCCAAAATTGCATTTTTCCTAACTATACAAACCTGAGGTCCTTTTACAATAGGAAGGTACTAGCGGCAGCTGGATAGGTCGTAAGCTTTCGAACAAGGGGTTCGGTAGTTAACTGCTTGTCCGACAGGCGCGCGCGCGACTGGGAGGTAAACAACTCACTTTTGCTTTGCTTTTGGCCCAAGCAAAAACTGCAGAGTGAGGGGGTGGCATGAGGTGGGACTATGTGTAAAAGGACCTCAGGTTTGTATAGTTAGGAAAAATGCAATTTTGGACAAATTGTCATTTGTTCCGACACGGCATACAAACCTTCGGTCCTTTTACAATAGGAAGACTCACTTCTTGGTGGGAGGAATCTGAGTCTTTTGTGAACAGACTGGTGTTCGCCCAACCTTGGAATGCCTCCCTGGTCGTAAGAGCGAGGGAGGGATCCAAGCCCTCTATCCGATTGATCGGGGTGTGCACCGCAGGATCAATGGTCAGACCTCTGGACCAAGTACTAAGAGAGAGGCAAGCGTATCTCTTCGTACCAGCAAACAAGAACAAGTTCCTATTTGCAAGAGGCAACATAAAGTTATGGTTTGTCTCTTGTTGGCATCCACTTCCCCCCCTTGTAGGAGGAAGTGGTGGATATTCACTCCCATCCCTAGTGAAAGGGATAGGATGGGGCTCCATCGAGTAGCTCACCTGCATCTCGTCCTTATCCAGCAAGGTGATGACCGTATCCCCTCTACCACAGGTAGGGGAGAGAAAAAAGATAGAAGAGAGCCAGTCCACTCTCATCACTTATCTATTCTTACAGTCACACCAGGACTCGATGCTGTTCAGCCTGCGAGGGTCTGGGTTAGCTACACAACGTGTTGAGCAGCCACCACGGGTCCCAAGGAAAACGATCCAAGGACCTGTGGGCAATATCCAAAAGGTAGAAGGAGGTGCCATGGTCTGGTTGTCCACCACCCCTGCCTTCAGTACCTGCGGCCACGGAGAAGAATTCTTGTGTAACTCGAGGGAGTGTACTTCTAGGTCATCTTGGTGCTGACGAAGAGTCTTCAACACTCAGCCTGGATGTCGAGTTTCTTCAGAAAGCGCGGTCGCGCTTTCACAGGACAAAGCAGCATCTCCTTCGCATCGAAGGCGGTGAAGTCCATTAGGGAGGGGATTGTGAAGGACTCTAACCGATCGTCAGAACCGAAGGGTTCTGAGTCTTCGCTACGAATTCGGTACGAAATCGAGCGTCACGAATCCCCATCCCCTGGATGCTGACTTCGCAGGAAAAGTCATGCAATTACCTCAGAGGAAAAGAAGGGAATGGTCGTATGACCTATCCTCTTCTCGACTTCGGTGATGTCCTGTACCCATACTGGTCTATCCGTCTGCAGCGAAGTTGTTCTTCTCGGTATGGATAGGACACCGACACTCAATGGTGGGTGTCGATGGTATGGGTACTGTGACAAGCCGTTAGGACGAAGAAAAGACTGTTATGGAACAACCGAACTAAGTCCCACAGCGAAGTTCGTAACAGACTTGGGCGCTCTGACAGCTGCCGACTGACTGCGTTCGGTAGGAGGCAAGTTGTCCAAGCACCCCGAGCAAGTCACGTGACCTTCGCCTTAAAAGGGTTATGCCAAGAGACTAAACAAATAATTTGTTTCGTCACCGATGCCAGAAGGCAAGGTGATGACTCTCTTAAGGCATGTGCCCAACAGGCGAAAGTCAATTGCCTTCTAGAGACCGAGGTCCTTGATGGCAAGATATCTCAATAGTATAGTTGATTCTCGGCAAAGGAGAAACACACTATGTGTCGTGAAGACGAAGGTGTACAGAAAATGCAACCTACGTCTTCACAGCTGAACCGAGAGAAGGATTCTCAAGATTCTGAACCTGTGCTACAAAGACTGAGAACGCTAACCGCATTCATTGCTGTCCGGTGAGGATCGTAGTTGCAATAAAAGCGGAGCGCTTTTCAGTAATGAAGACAGGGAAATACTGCCTGAAGAACTGCTTCTCATGGGCTGAACATTTGGAAGTAGAGCTGTCGGAGAGTAGGCGATGTCTTCTGACATATCTGTTAATTCGGGGCGAGCAATGAATAATTGCACACCTACGAATACGAGATGAAGACAAACTCAGATGTCTGCAAAAATCATTCGCATTATCGCGGTGCGATGCAGCGGTGACTAGTACAGACTTCTGTTACCGTGCGGTAAACAGAAAGATGAAAGAGTCCAAGAGATATCTCTGTTGAAAATTCTCGCAATGTCGAAGGCGATGAAATCGAGCGTCACAGCAGTAGATGGTCCTTCATTATTGCGAGAAGCCCCGTTAATCAGAGACCTAAGTCCATGATTGTTGGGCAGAGATACGGTTCGGTAGTCAATCAAACCAGGGGAGAGAGAGACGTACCGACCGTTCATCTCCGAGACTGAGCCGCTATCAGGCAGTTCAATACGCAGTAGCTCGGTCGTGACTCGTCATCCTGAGTTGCCAGGTAATCCATTATTCCACGAAGGAATGCGTTCGGCTAGAACCATCGAGCATAAAGAATACGCTCGAGCAATTATATTTAACCGAAACGGATTTCGGTAAATACAAAAGCTGATTTGGGTGTCATGACAATACCAAGTATCTAAAATCGAAACTGATAACTGCTGGGAGGTTGCAAGGCAACCCCGAGTTTGCAGTTCAATTAAGATACAATTCGTCTCGGTCACAAACGTAGAGTTAACTACGGTATGCGCCTATACCCCCGGACAATTCAACTGTTAAAAGAATCATGTCGCGAGGGTAATATACGTCGTATATTTGTAGGTTCTGTACCACGACCTCCATCCTAAATTCTTTTCCCCTCGAGGAATGAGAATAAGGATTGGAGATCGACCGCCTTCGTTCTCTAGTCAAGAGAGTGAAGGAGAAGTCTTTCCCAAAGGAAAGCTTCAATGGTGAACAGAATACCGAAGACGATAGATCAAGCCAACTGGAAGTTCCCGTCCGTTCTTCTCTATTCCAGGTTTAATCGCCTACTGTGAGATACTCTTCTTTCCGCAGCAGTCTTCTTCCAAATGCTAGAAATTACAGGAATTCGAGCATAAGCGAGGTTCCCGATTATCGTGTAACAATTATCGGGGATTCTCGCTCACTTTGGACCGTGGTCTCGCCTAAGTGTTTGGAGATCGTAAAAAACTCGAACACTCTGAGTGCGCTAGAAATTCCGTTAGAATTCTAAGCACTCTGCGAAACCCCCCACCGAATTTGTCAAACGATATCGGCTGGTGGTCCTCTCGATTCCCGTAGAAATCGAGAAAGGGGCAGGATCCCTCCTCAATGACCGGGGGCTTATGTCAGGTAGGACCCGAAGGTCCCCGGTGTTTAGCGCAGCCCTAACGTGGGATCTTACAGAGAAATCTCTGTAGGATCCCTCCCCTTTCCCTCGTAGCCGTAAGGAGAGAGGGAATGGGGGAGGAATTGGATACTGGCTCGCCTTCCCAGCGGAACTAGCAGTTGGAGAAGAAAAGGAGCAGCCATCGCCTTACGGCGATGGCCTCTCAGAGCCTGGGAAAACGTATCGTCAGGAGAAAACGTTTTCCCGAGGAGGGTTACGAACTCATACTGTAGGTAAGTGTCTGCCGCCACTGTGAACGTCGTCTGGGTGGGGCTGATCGACACCTGACAGGAGAGAGCCGATACTGTCCGCCGACTCATTCCAGTCCTCGTCGAGGTCGAAACCTCAGGAGGACCGAAGGGTATTCAAATACGGTGTCCGAAAGACACGTAGAAACGCCTCTGTCGCAGTAAAGGAGGTGAAGTAGCTTGTTCGACCGGCCAGAACTGAGAGAGCCTTCTTGTCCGGAGACGAGAGACTACCTGGTTCAACACAGTCGGCAAGCTCCGATCGCGGCAGACCCACCGTCGATTTGGGTTCCCTCTCGCCCCAAAACGACTCAGAGCCGAGACGTGGCTCTGCTGGTGGGAGCGGCGATCCTTCCCCGAGGTCGTTGTGCTGACGAATCAGCGCCATAACCTCGGCAAAGTTCCTCTGGATCTCGAAGTCACAGCATCTTGCAGAGTGGGACCGTTAAGCCCTTCGAACAAGAGCATATTCCGAGAACCTTCCTCCTAAGAAGGGGGAAAAAGCGACAGCCCCTCTCGGTCTTCTCCATCCACTTGCGCATATGTCCTGGGCCGGTCCAAGAACGTGCCTGGCACGTAGGGCGTCGTGGTGGGATCATGAGGGGCGCACCCCTCACGATCACTCCTCAATACCTCGCTCCTCCCGGTGTAACCCGAGGAGGTTGAGGTACGGGAGAGGGCAGACCTGACGCTCCCTCCTCGCTCGCTGGCAGAACCAGCAGGCTTGGAGGGCTGCAGGCGATCGTCAACCCGCGGTGGCGATCGAGCTGCAGGCCTGGTCGAACCGTCTCGCTGTGGAGAACGGCTGGACTGAGCACAGCGGCCCCCGATCTCGAGTGTCAGAAGAGTGGTGCTGGTTGCCGTACCCGATCGCTCTCTGTGAGAGCGGGACGGTCAGGCGACCTGCAGGCTCCACTGTCACAGTGAGACCGGTGCTTGTCCTCACGGCACGTCACGTCGCTGGTTCCAGCCGTGGCTGGTACGGCGAACGGAAGGGAGGACCTCTTCCCAGCCTCAGCCCGTGGCCGGTCTGGACCGTCACGTCCCCGGGTAGCCAGCTGGTCGCCGCGAGAGAGCGAGAGCTGGTCTGGTGAGTCGCGTGAGCGGCTGTCACCAGTCTTCCGCCCGTGCCGTGAACCTGACGCTGAGCGAGCTCCGAGGTCTGGTTTCCTGGCTGCACGGTCGCTGGTAGGCGACCGTACACTCGGTACCTCCCGCGAACGAGAGGCCGGACGGACCCTGATGCAGTGGCAGAACCACTGACACCAGGGCGAGAAGTACTGGTGTTAGCCGGTACTCCTCTGGTCCCCGTAGTCTTCCTCCTTGCGGAAGAAGAGACGGGCCCCGCTCCCGAAGGAGCAGGAGGACCAGCGGAAGGAACCCTCCCGTCCCACCGAGGTGAGACGGGTCCCGAGAAGCTCCCGAGGGAGACTTCTTAGGAGGGAGGAGGCAACCTTCTTCCTCGGCTGTGAAGCCTTAGAAGTCGAAGGGGAAGAGGCGGCAGCCGACGACGATGAAGAAGATGAAGACGACGACGACGACACCTTCCTCCTCTTCTTCGTCAGCTTCCTCAGGACAGACGTAAGATCTGCCATCCAGGGCGGAGCCGGGGTGGCTGCTGTAGCCGAAGCCACAGGGCCGGACGCACCTGTACAGACAGACCATAGTCTGGTAGTACCACCACGAACAGGGACGACGTCAGCAGGTATGGGCATCTCAGGAACAGCAGGCACAGCCAGCACAGCATCGGTAGGGACAAGCCAGCGCAGCAACGGCAGGGCACAGCCAGCGCAGCAACGGCAGGACAGCCAGGCGCAGGAAGTGGAGCAGCAGCCAGCAACATCCTGGTACCGGTGGCAGGTCCAGGGGCGAGCTCTAGGGCAGCGGAAGTGTGGTCGCTGCAGCGCGGCAACCACGAGCGGTGGCGGCACGCTCTCTCGGTACGGCGAACGGCACTTCACAGCGGCTGTAGGCAAGACTGTTACCACGTGAGGCGAGTACACCAGGTGAGGAGGGACGTCGTCACCTGGAGCGTGGTCACCACTCCATGGGTGACCGCAGTAGGCCCAGACATAGAACCGCAGCCCCTGGACACTAGCACGCCCTGCAAATGGAAGGACGCCCATACCTCACCAAGGTCCACCCTCGTGGCAGTAGCACCTGCGGAAATAACAGTAGTAGCGATTAGTGGGGGGGAAGTCCCCTCGCGCGGGGGGGTGAGCCCTCTCCGAACGAGTGGAAGACCCCGAATACAATTGTACATCGGGCACCGAGCGCCCTCCCCCGCGCTCGACGGATCGGGCGAGGAGAAGAACGCCGATAACCTCCCCCCCCCCCCCCCAAGGGGAAGGGCCATCTGTGGGAGCTGAGCGGGGGGGGGGGGGGGGGGGGGGTTTCTCGTTCCCCACTCCCGCACAGCACCCATGTACCCAACAATAATATAAGAGCCCAAGAGCAATCGTGCCCTCGGCCCGAATGCAAGGGCATAAGGATCAATTCCCTGACTGAGCGGAACTTGAACCAAATAAATATTGATGCAATCAATAATAAAAGGAATAAAATGAAAAAGAATCTTGCATTACGATTCACTTCACAATGAATAAGGGCTCGGATCGAGCGCATTTGCGCCCTCGGTACCGAGCGCAAGGGTAAAAGGATCCATTCCCGATTATGAATGGAAACCTTGATCCATAATGAATTGATGCAATCAAAATATATATGAAAATGAAAAAGAATACTACTGCGCTTGCGATTTCACTTCATACAAATAAAAAGGGGAAGGATCAATTCCCGGGAAATAGCGGAAACATTGATCCAAGTAAACAATGCAATCTCAATAAAATATGAAAATGAAAAAGAACTGCACTGCGATTTCACTTCATTCAAAAAAATAAAAAGGGGAAAGGATCAATTTCCGGGTAAGCTCGGAAACTGATCCAAAAAGAGTATTGCTACAATCAAAATAAATATATGAAAATGATATTGTTATTTACAATAAGTTTTGTACATACTTACCTGGCAGACATATACTTAGCTTACGTCTCTGACGTCACGACAGAATTCAAAACTCGCGGCTAACGCGACAGGTAGGTCAGGTGATCTACCTTACCCGCCGCTGGGAGGCGGGTGTAAGAACCATCATACCTTTCTTGCCAGATTTTTTCTCTCTTATACCTGTCTCCTGAGGGGAGGCTGGGCGGGCCATCAATCGTATATGTCTGCCAGTAAGTATGTACAAAACTTTATTGTAAAATAACAATATCATTTTTGTACATGAACTTTCCTGTCAGACATATACTTAGCTGATTGACACCCTTGGTGGAGGTACAAGACAGAAAAATAACAAAGAAAAGGTAAACAACACCTGTTGTAGGATAAACATAACCTTGGTTCTTACCTGTTTAGGCTAAAGACTTCATAGATACTGTCTATTAGTCTGCATAGCCATAAGAGCTACAGCGAGGGCGTGACCTACAGCTGAAAAGACTCTTTGGGTCTACTAACGGGACTTGATATCCGCTTACTTAGTAGAATCCAAGTCGGATCATGTCAATGGGGGGTTCGCCCTCTTCTATGACAGAACCTGTCCACTACCAACGCAGGGAGCTTCAAACCAAATCCGATCACCTAACCAAACTAACGTTATTAGCATTACGAACGAAAAAAGATGCCTACCTGCATCATTTTCATACACCATATGAACTCAATTACCAAAAAAACAAGGGAAAAAACTACTAAGGATATGTTCCAGCTCCCTGCCCAGCACCGAATCCGCCGATACGTACGGGCCTAACGCGAAGCATCGTCATACGTAATACTGACGTCTTTTAGGTAGTGGTTGGCGAATACTGAATTACATCTCCAGAATGTAGTTTCATCAGATTCTGAAGAGACATATTCTTCTTAAAGGCCAAGGAAGTGGCAATTGCTCACTTCATGAGCCTTGACTTTTAGGAGCTTGAAATGTTCTTCATTACAAGATCTATGTGCTTCTTTCACAACACTTCTAATGAAGAAAGACAGCGCATTTTTCGACAATGGTCTGCTGGGGTCCTTTACAGAGCACCATAGTCTGTCTTCAATGCCCTTAAGGGTTTTCTTCTTCTGAAGGTAGATATTTTAAACTCCTAACAGGGCAAAGAGTTCTTTCAGGTTCTTCCCCTACTAGGGCAGATAAACCACGAACCTCAAAAGTTCCTTGGCCAAGGATTGAGGGTTCTCATTTTTTGCTAAAAACGAAGGAAGGAAGGACAAACCACGGAATCTCCTTTGAAACCTACCCTTCCTTCTAGGGCATGAATCTCACTAACCCTTTTAGCAGATGCTAAGCCATGAGAAAGAGCGCTTTCCTCGTGAGATCTTTGAAGGAGGCTAAATGTGGTGGTTCAAACCTAGCGGACCTCAGGAAACGAAGAACCACATCCAGATTCCAACTTGGAACTTCGTTCGAAGTTTTCTTGGAAGATTCAAAAGATCTTAAAAGATCATGAAGATCTTTGTTATTCGAAAGATCTAAATTCCTATGTCTGAACACCGAGCCAGCATGCTACGGTATCCTTTGATATAGATACTGCCAAACCGCATTTTTCTCTGAGGAAAACTAGGAAATCTGCTATCTGAGTCACAGAGGTACTGGAAGAGGAAAACTTCTGGTTCCTGCACCAACGGCGAAAGACGTCCCACTTCGACTGTAGACTTTAAGGGTCGAAGGTCTTCTAGCTGAGGCGATAGCCTTAGCAGCTTTTGTTGAAAACCCCTTCGCTCTGACAAGACTTTTGACAGTCGAAAGCCAGTCAGATTGAGAGCGGGGAGGTTTCTGTGATACCTGTCGAAGTGGGGTTGTTTGAGCAAATCTTGTCTTTGTGGAAGTGCTCTTGGAAGTCCACAACCATTCCAGTACCTCTGTGAACCAATCTTGGGCGGGCCAGAACGGAGCTACTAGCGTCATTCTTGTCCTCTCCGAGATAGCAAATTTCTTGAGGGTTTGTCCTATTACTTTGAAGGGGGGAAAGGCGTAGACGTCTAGCCCTGTCCAATCTAGGAGAAACGCATCCACTGATACTGCTCCTGGGTCTGAGATCGGGGAGCAGTAAAGTTCGATTCTTGCGTTGCTTTGCTGTTGCAAAGAGATCGATGTGAGGTCTGCCCCATCTTCTCCACAGGTCTTGGCATACTTCTGAGTGGAGGGTCCACTCGGAAGGCAGGAGTTGATTCTTCCTGCTCAGGTAGATCGGCCCTGACGTTCCTTTCTCCCTGTACGAATCTGGTGAGAAGACTGATCTTCCTTGTTTGAGACCACAGCAGAAGATCCCTTGCTGTTTCGTACAGGGAGAAGGAGTGCGTCCCCCCCTGTTTTAATGTACGCCAAGGCTGTTGTGTTGTCCGAATTGACCTGCACTACTGCATTTCGGACGTGGAGTTTCGAAGGCTTTCAATGCCATCCAGGACTGCCATCAACTCTTTCTTGTTGATGTGCCAGGACACCTGATCCCCCTTCCAGGTGCCTGACACTTCTCTTGTCCCGAGTGTCGCTCCCCAACCTGCCTCCGATGCGTCGGAAAACAACACATGGCTGGGTTCGGCATGTAGAGAGACATTCCTTCCACAAATCGAAGTGGGTTGTTCCACCACCGAAGGTCTCTCTTGATTTCCTTGAGATCTTGAAGGAGACTCCAGATCTAGGAGAGAGCCTCCAGTTCTGGTATAGGAAG